>NC_060964.1:3068989-3228989 GCF_910589235.1 Vespa crabro
ATTTTAATAAATTTAAATTTCATTTTAAGAAATTAAAAAAATTTTAAAGAAAAAATAGATATTATTATTATAGAAAATTATTAATAAAATTATATTTTTGATTGTTGCTTTATTATTGGTCATCTTATTTTTAATGTATTCATTTACGTGTATGTCTTATTTAACGATTCGTTGAATTTTTAGATCGACTACAAGAGAAACATTTCTTAACGCAACAAAAAGTTCTAGTATATGGGATTTTAAGAAAGTAATAAAAGTACAGTTGGTAAATTGGTATATATGTGCATGGTTGGTTCTACGACGTTTCATTGTATAGAACGTATGGAATATTAAGAAATTCTTTAATCTGTAATTTAATCAGGTTCAATTTAAACAAATCTTTTACAATTATTTTCTATCATTTATATTTACAAAATTTTTGTAACAGGTTATTGAAATTATTTATTCATCTTAAATGAAGTGTTTATTATTGATAGTTTAGAAAGAAGATAATGTTAATAAAAATTTGAATGATAATACGTTTGCAGGATCTTTAAATAAACTATGCATCGGTGATATGGTATATATTAAATTATATATATATATATATATATGTAGATAAAAAATATATTTATCGACGTTTTGATTTTACTCAATATGTCTACACGTTATATGAAAAAAGTTTTTGGTGGAGATGTAATCGTTGATGGAGATAAAGAAAATGTTAGCGATGTGGAAAATTCAGTAAATGACAACTTCAAATCAAAATCATTCAATGTGTTTGATGTGGTATATTGAATTTTATTACTTTTGATACGTTTCAATATACTTAGTGTTATCCCAAATGTATGAGCATATTTAAATTTATAGAATATTCTTCTTATAGTTAAATGATAATTCACCAAGCGAAAGTGAAACTGTGGGTGAAACACACAATGAGACAAATTCAGATATTGTTAAAGGTAAAAAAAAAAAGAAAAAGCGTAGGAAACCAGATATTGGTAAAACACAAATACGTAAACCTGAAGACGAGGAAGAAATAGATGAAATTGAAAGAACAGTAAGAGAAGTAAATCAACTACTTGGAGAACCATTACCAGGTTCTAGCAAACAGAATTCTGAAAAGCCACAATGGATTGTAGGAAAATCTAAAGAAAGTATTCTGACTGTTCAACATAAACAATTAAATCCATATAATGAACTTAAGAGAATTTTTGGAAGTAAAACTATACAAGCAGAACAAGGGTATTTTTATAAAATAACAATATATATATATATATATATTATTATATTTGACAAATTATATTAATGACTTAATAAAATATATTAGCAAACGAAGGAATAGAGGACGTATAGGTCACTTAAAGAAAACTTGGTTGGTATCTCCAAGAGAGAATTGGCCACCGATTGGAAAATCTGGATTATCAATGTCTTTGGATTCTACAATGAAATCTGTTGAAAATGTTCAATATTTTGTTTATGAGCACGATTCTTCATATAGACAGATACAATCTAAATTCTTTGAAGCTGTTGAAAGTTCCAATCCTGAAAGTCTTATAGTAAGTTATTTAAAAGATAATAAGTTTGTAGTATGCGTGTTATATTTATGTATATATATCTAATCATTTTAGAATATAATAAATACTCATTCTTATCATGTGGATACATTACTGCAATTAGCAGAATTGTGTAAGCTTAGCGAGGATTTGCCAATGGCTGTAGAATTTACAGAAAGAGCATTGTATTGTTTAGAGTGTGCATTTCATCCATTGTTTAATATGACAACAGCATGTTGCAGATTGGATTATAAGAAACAGTTAAATCGTGCATTGTTTATAACATTATTTAAACATCTTATCTTTGTTGGTGGACGTGCTTGTTACAGGTAATGTAAATAAATAAACAAGTAACATAAATACATATATAATATTAAATACAAAGAATATAATAGATTTTTTATAATTTCAGAACAAGCCTAGAATTTTGTAAATTACTGTTAGCACTTGATCCTCAACAAGATCCATTAGCAGCTGTTCTATTTATTGACTTTTATGCATTAAGAGCCAGAGAGTACGAATGGTTTGTGGATTTCTGCAATCTTTGGGATAACGCAAGGAATTTAACTCAACTTCCAAATATAGCTTATAGTTTGGCTCTTTCACATTTTTGTTTGGGCAATTATGATACTGCAGATGAATTATTACAAAATGCTCTCATAATGTTTCCAGGGGTTCTCATGCCCTTATTAGAAAAATGTAGTGTACAAACTGACTCGAAGGTAACTAAGAAGATATCTGTATAAGACAAAAGATAATTAAAAATATAAATATTCTAGGTGACTGCTCATAATTTTTTCAATAGCAAAGCTAAAACAACGACTTCTGTAGCCTTAGAGAAATTACAAAATTTGTACATAGTACGTAGTTTTCATTTATGGAAAGAAGCTGATATTTTGCCATGGTTGGAAAAATGTGTACATTTAGTCCTTGATCGGATTGATTCTCAAGATAGTTATGTTAAATATTGTGAAGTAAAGCGTGGCGAACGATATAAGGGGAATTTGCCAACAAATATTTTAAGACACATTATACTTGCAGATATAAAAGAGATTACAGTCAACATTCAAGAGGTATATTTTCATTATGAAATAATAAAAAATGTGCAAGATAGATAAGAAAAAAAATATTTTAACAAATACTGTAAATACTTATTTTTTTTTCTTTATTTATTTATTTTTTCTATATATCTATCTAAGATTCAAGAGGCAGCACCAGTGTTATTACACGATCCACTACCACCTGCTAACAGTATAGATACTTATGGACGACCTACTACAGGTCAAAGAGGAAATTTAAGTAATTGGAATCTTTTTTCCCTTTTCTTTTCTTCATTGTTTGGGGATGTAGATGCAGCTATTGCAGAAGTTGCAGACGTTGCAGAAGATCTTGCTGCCCGTGGATTCAATTTGTTGTAAGTATTATCAACAATCTATATTATTAAAATGACAACAACAAACAGTGATAATGTAATTACTAATACAATATCTATAAATGTTTACAGCGATCAAAATGACGATCGAGCGTAAGGTAACTCAAGATATTTATATAAATACATATCTGCGAGTTTGCATTACTATTGTTTTTATGATAATTTGTCATGCAGTTGTAAAAAAATATCTCTTTTAAGATTTACAATATTTGGAATATGTAGTTATCAACTGTAAAAGTATTGAACATTTATTTTACAATCAACTGATAAATTGATAAATCACAGTGAAAGTTGAACTAATCATTGAGCATAACTAAATAATTTTATTTATATATGATAGTATTTAACTGATTGGTTGTTACATCTATTGGTAACAGCCACGATCGTCATAAAAAGGTATAACAGAGTGCAATAGATTTAAATTTTGCCCGGTTCAAGAGCAATGATTGCGATTGAAGTTTTTTTAGAAAGTAAGTCTTTTTCCCAACTCTTTCACATCGTTAATCTACTTTTTAAGAATCCATTCTTTATCACATGTAGAATTCGAATCGAATCCATATTCACCTATATATTTGCAAATTTTAGTTTGTAATATTCTGTTTTTGGAAAAATTCTACATAATGAAATGAATATAAGAGGTATCAAATATGTTGTGAATTTTTCTAAGTGATAAATAAGTTATGTAATATTAACATCTAATAGAGGATATTCTATTAATCAAAATTTCTAATTTACCCAAACGCCTGTGTTCATTAGAAAAAAATTATTATTTTCCAACGCACTTATTTACAGATGTATACAATTGTTCAGTAATATAATCTTATTGTTAATTTCTAGTCGTATTATAAATTTAATCATTTCCTAGAATTTTATTAAATGCAAATTTTGTTTGCTTATCTTAATGCGCTCAATCGGCACGAGGATGTATGCATTTATGTGCGTTCTCTAAATGCACTGGGCATTTTTAGTTATTAATTGCACCATTAAAAAACCCACTTCTTTTCTTCAATGGAAAACTTTGAAGGCTGATAGTGGGAACAGAAAAGGAATAGATGGTTCAAATAATATTGTCAAATTTAAGTATGACAATTGATGTTCATCATTGTTCCACAAGACCTAATTTCATGAACTCCTTATTTTATACCATACTGTGGAATACTGGATTATAACGACAAATTCCAGGTCCATTTTCCTGGTAATCTTTTTTGGTATGACATACTGTATAAAATTCTGGGTCACTAGCTAAGAGTGCACCTCCGTACCATACTGCACAACGTTGCTTATGATGTGATATTACATGCACGTCTATAGGTTTCGGCTGAAAAAAATTACACACATATATATATATATATATATTGAGATCATAATTTATTATTTTTTAACAGACTTACCGTGATATGGCTACCACTTAATGTTTCACTAAGTTTTAAACGAGCATCAACAATCCTTTTAATGTCACGTTGCAATCTTCTTCCAAAATCTTTAAACATCGTAGAACCTCCTGATAAAACAATGTTACTATATAATGGTCTTCTGACATCTATTGGACAGTTTTGTATGACATCATCAACTATTTCGCTAAGTGGTGTTGTAAAATCAGGATTGGAAAACTAAAAATTATTATATAATTAAAAGATGATAAAATTTTGTAGTCTCATATTTAAACAATCTTTGTATGCTTTATACCTCAGGATGGAAAAATATCTCTGGTCCTAAAAATCTTTCATACCCAACATCTACAATGAAAGGCTGTTTCGTGATACTATTGATACCTTCATACTTTTTTATTTTGGTAGGATCGCTGTCATATTTTGCAAATTCTTTAGAAATATCAGGACAAATATAACAATATTTTTCTTTTATAGCTTTAGCTGTTTCTAATGATTGTTCAGGTGGTATTCCAATTTCACGTTCTCGTAAAAGACTTTGTATAAAATATGTTATATCACGACCGGCAATAGGTATATGCTTTATACAACTACCTATGACAAAGCCTTCTGCCTAAAGAAATAATATATTATATTTACTATATATGTATATATTCATTTATATACAAAAATAAATTTTCAAAATTATTCAGATAGGAATATACTTACTACTGGTATCACATGTGTTACTCCATCTCCACTATCAACGACGACACCTGTCAATGTTCTATCTTCAACATTTTTAGATGTCCAAGAAGCTGCTAAAGCCAATACTGCTTGCACAGCAATATATAATCCTGGTACATTAAAAGATTCGAACATAATTTCTGCCGTATATTCTCTATTTTCTGGTGTATTAAGGGGTGGTTCGGTAAGCAAGAAATAATGATCTTCAGGTTCTGCCCTCAAATATTTGAATATGCATTGCTGAAGAAATTTTTCCATTAAATCCCAATCTTCGACCAATCCATGTCTAACTGGATACTAGATATGTAGAAGACAAAGGAAAAAAGAAAATTATTTATAGTAAATAATAATCTTTATTTCGTATCTATCATTCCATACAAACCTTAATAGAATAACCAGTTGCTTCAAATGCCTCATCTCCAATGTAGGTATCTAAATCTTCTACTCCTTTGGTAATTCTTCTAGCATTATTATCGCCAACTTTGGCTGTTTCTTTAATGGCTATTGCAGATGGTATAGTAAGTTGTGGTTCTTTATTTCCTGCGAAGCCTAATTTTGTGTATCTATAAAAATATATTAGATGACAGTTTTTTCATTTGATCCTAATCCATAAAATAGTAAATAATAATGAAATAATTTAAATTTTTTGAATGACTTCTTATGAAAAAAGAGAGGAAAAAATAAGCAAAGGAAAATATTTTCTTATGAAAAAATAAAAGTATATATTTAATAGTAAATTTAAAAAGATAAGAAAAATCATTTTAAAATTATTTCCCTTTTCATATTTTAACTACTATTATGTTATCGTAGTTAAAAGAAGCTGCATAATTTTCTTTGAAATATAGATATATTTACCCTGTACCAACGTCGATAACACATGCAGGAAGACGTCCGATCATCTTGATTTCGTATTTTAAACGGCTCGCACTGACGAAGTACTCCTCGACAGTGGGCTACAATTGTAACCGCAAAAACCACACCTCGCTCTCGATCTCACGACTCACGATAAAAGCACGGACTTGCACAGGCATGCGCTTATTCAGATTTCTGACAGTAGCATCGCCATCTTAAACATAGTTCATTCGACGAATATTCTTGCGTTACATAAGAACTATACTTTATAATATATTTAATTGATTAATTAAAAATGTTTATTATGATTAATTACGATAAATCATAAATCACGATATGCTAAATATTTTATATAATTTCTATTTGAAAAAATCAATCTGAACATATTAATATATGTAATTATAATTGAATATTGAATAATTTGTTTATTTTATTTTTATTATATAAATAAAACTTACTTCTGTGTTTGGATTAATCGATTTAAAATAAGTTTCATGCGAATAAAATATGATAATTATACTTGTATTGACTCAATAATAATTTTATAATAGATGATGTTGGTATTCCTGGTATAATCTTTTTTTGCGTTATATGTTGACACGTTGATGTTCCGGCTGGATACAGATGGTTTAAAAAGTGAATAATTATAACTAGCCGGTAATTCTGATATAAATATGAAAGTATAATAGGTGTTGAAAATGTAGAAAGTAAATTGAAGATATTCAAAGATATTTTAGTTTTTTTTTTTAGATACAGAATATCTTTAAGCGAAAGTAAACGAATTTTAAAAAGAAAACCATTGAATTTAT
The DNA here is from genome assembly GCF_910589235.1 of Vespa crabro. NCBI lineage: Eukaryota > Metazoa > Arthropoda > Insecta > Hymenoptera > Vespidae > Vespa > Vespa crabro. Next base: position 3,075,732 of record NC_060964.1, read on the forward strand.
AGCAATTGACAAGAATTAAATATACATATTTTCATAATGAAGCTAAAAAATATAGGAAATAGATTAAAGGATGAAAATTTAGATCTTAGTTTATGTGACCTGGATGAAGTGCCTGTGGAAGAAATTGTAAGTGAAATATTCCATGTAATTTTTATAAAGAATTTTTTCTTGATATGATTACCATATTTAATATATAATGTAATTAATTAAGAATATTATTGTTTAATTTATGTTGCAGGCAACTGTTAGAAAACTGACATATTTAGACTTATCTAATAATTTCTTAGTTACATTACCTGTAAGTCTTTTACTAAGCATTAAACGATATTTCTATAATATAAAAATGATTATAATTTCAAAAACAACTTTTTTTCAGAATAATTTTGTCATACTTAAACAAATATTGAAGTTAGATCTAAGTAAAAATATGTTAACGGAAATTCCTGAGAACTTTGGTGAAATGACGCAATTAAAATATTTGGATCTGTATGCTAATCAGGTATTATAAAATTTGTTTTGCATATATAAATAAAAAATAACTGCAAGTTATTGTAGACCATTGTTACAGATAAGCCGTTTACCTTTGAGCCTCAGCGAATTGAAGAATTTAAAATGGCTGGATCTAAAAGAAAATCCATTAACACCTTCTGTTGCAAGTATTGCTGGCCCATGTAATAACGCAGAAGAGTGTAAAAATTGTGCTCGTAATGTTGTGGAATATTTAAATAATGTCAAACGTTCCGTAGAAGAGGAAAAGTTACGTAGACTTAATGCTAAGTTAAATAGTAAGCTTTTTTTTGTCTTAATATTTTATAAATTATCTATTTATTAATGTTATATTTTTTAATGTTATTATTTCATTATTTTGTTGTCTTATAGAGATGTCAGTAGTTGCCAATAAAGATAATGATAATGATACAACAAAAAAAGAATCAAAAAAGAAAAAAAAGAAGAAACACACGGACAAAGAGGTTGAAAAGAATTTGAATAAGAACAAATCAGAAGTGGAATGTAAAGTGTCTGAAAATATAGAGGATAAGATGGATAGTTCAAAAGAAACATTTAATGAGCAAAACCAAAAGCATTGCATTTCTGCTGGCAAGTATTTCCAATATTCTACAATAATTTACATTAATACATTATTTTAATCATATTCATCTATTTACTTTAATGTCTTATCATTTATATTTAGCACTATGTAGGATACTTACTTCACTATTCCTATGGACAGTCATATTTGGCATTGTCTTTGGCTCTTTGATAATAATCCTTCCTCTATATAATAAAGAACTATCATATACAATTATGGATTATATAGAAAAGCACACAGGTATATTTCTGAAAACTTATCAAAGGTATGGCACAGAATTATTACAAAATAAAAGCCAGATTTTAATGAAATGGATGAATCATGCTTGCAAGACTATAAATGATATTTACAATGGTTACAATTTAACAGATATTATCTAATATTATCTATAACAATATATATTGTAGCCTTTGTTTGTAATATCATTAACCTGTGCGTGACATCAGATATAACTCAGACAGGATGTATTTTATTATACATTATTTTTCTTAAATTTATTTTAGCTCATGATTCACCACTTACCAGTAGAATGGCACATAACACTTTTGATATATTACATTTTAACTATTATATGATTTATTTTTATAAAATAATGCACATTCAGTGTTATTGTAATTTTTTTTCTTTTTTCATATTATATCAAATCATAGGTATTTTTACTGTTGTAAGTATAATATCTACATGGTATATATGGATTATTTTTTAGAGATGTACGAACAGGGAAAGAAATAAAATTTCGTATATAATATTAACATATTATAGTCTGTTCCAATCATTTACATCTCAGGACGATGTATTTAATCCATAAGTTTTGTTCATGGATGTCGTTGGTACTGCCCTTGGAGATACTTTACCAAATGAATTCTCCATTTTATTAATTAATTTCTGAAACGTATTCTTCCGAGAAAAATTTTGTTGTTCTTCATAACAATCAAGATCTGTAATCTCGTTAGATACTCTCTTATTTGTTACAGAACCGATGGAATCACTTGATCTATGCTTTCTGCTAGTTACAAATCTATTCCATGACCTTTTATCTGGACTAATAGATGTTCTCGAAAGATCTTGATCCTTGTTCTCCTCTGATATTTCTTTCTGACGTGCCGTGAAATTTGCTAAAATAGCTACGTCGTCATAAATTTGTTCTTCCGTTTGAGATGATTCAACTTGTTGCCACGTATTGTTTCTCGGTAACTTATAATGTTCACAGTCGTTCGATATCCTTTTCTCAAGCTTTTGAATATCAGATTGCATTTGTTGCTGTTGGAACGAATGCATAATTTTTAATATAAATGTAAGTATAGAGATAATTCTATCGTCATATACTTACATTTTTTTTCTCATGACATCCGTTAACATCATCATAAAATTCTTCTTGAACAGGCAAGATTATTGTTGGTGGCTTATATGCAGGTCTCGGTGGCTTATATACAGGTCTCGGTGCTGGCGGACAAGTATATTCGGGCATTTCATTGGACGTGGACGTTTCTTTAATAATCAAATCAGAGACATCGTCGTACGTAGTCATTTCCTTTTCCTGAATAATTTGCGAAGGCGGCGTCAATGTTTCTCGTTGAGCGACTATTATCTTCTCTTTTTTTTGTGGCGATTCTTTCTTATTTCTCATTCTATCCAAAAATGATTTTTTATTCGGTGTTTTCTTTTGTACTTCTTCATTTTTATCCTTCGCCTTATTATCAGGCGATGAAGCATTTATCAGGGTCTATATAAGTAGAGAAAAGGAAAAAATTGAAAATATATTTTAAATTTTACATATCGAGTGAATTACAAATTTTAATCTTACCTCAACGTCATCATATGATACCAATGAGGTTGGTGTCTGTGATTCATTAAAGTTGATGACATTTTCTTGAAGAGATTCACAATTCTTTTTTTCTTTTATAACAGAGGAGCTGCTTATATCGTCGTAAGTTTCATCAAAACGTATCATTTCATTTTCCATTGTATTAGATACATTCTCCTCTTTCAATTTAGATTTCGTATGTTTACGATTTTTTCCTAGAATCGTTTGGACGTCATCGTAAGCAGCAGTAATTTTCTTCGATTTTTCAACAATTGTCGTCTCCTTTTGATTCTTCGACACTAAGTTCTGATAACACGTACCATCACCGAGATCTTCTATTTTGTGATAAATATCATCTTCGTCGTCCATCATCTCATACGACGAGATTATATTACTCGGAGGTAACGATGGAAGTTTTCGTGATATACGAATTGGTAACGGAGGAGGACTCGTATTCTCACTCGTTTGAACTTTGCTTTCATGATCAGGTTCAATGGTCTTATTCTCGTTAATGTTCAAGAAGGTCGTTTGTAATTTCGTTGAATCTACGAGACGATCTTTTGCAATAATCTCGTCCGTTTCATTAACTATTCCAGAGGAAGATACCAAAGATACATCTTCTTTTGTATTAAGTCCAAGATCAAGTTTGATCTCGTTAGAACCAACCTGACAAACCATGGCAACCCATTGTTCCATATCTTTTGGCGTTCTTGCGATAAACTATTAATAAGGATATATCATAGATGAATGAAGGAAGAAGTAGGAAAAAGAACAAAAAGAAATAAAGATAATTCAATCTCTCTTACTTGTAATGTTTTATTACCAGGTTTGAAAATTTCAAATGCTGCCTCGCTTCTTTTTTGATCACGTGGAACAATATTAGGCGCTGGTCGACCAGAATAACCGCGAATTCCTTGAATACTGTAAGGCTTATTACTTCGTTCGTTTCCGTAGATCAACAAATGACTTCCTACCAATGCTGAGAGAGAACACGTCAAGAATTTCATTTAAATATGGCTAAACGCAGAAAGAGAGGATACAATTATTTATATTTGTAGATATTGATATATTTGTATATATATATACTTGCCGACCCAATTGATTCGATATTGTTCAAAAACAAATAATTTTTTGCCTTCCTTGCGAAATAATGGTCCACATTTTAAAGATTTGCTTTTTGCCTGTGCACCAGATAAATTGGAATAAATATTAATGAGCGCGTTCTCTTGATATTCTCCAAGTTCTTTCTTTTTATCATCCTCGGTCATCAATCGGAATGTTTCGTAATAATCATAATGTATTTGGGATATAGGACGGTTTTGACTTTGAGATATCGTTTCTTCCATACCGACATACTCTTGCACGTCGGATACATTTGTTTCTCCAATATTCAAGGGTAACAAACCTTTTGAGCTAGCATTCATATGGAGATAATGTTCGGTTGACGATGCTGTACTTTCGGTTCCCGTAAAAACACTCAAGGCGTTTTTAGATCGTAACAATAAATTCTCTCGTATGGTCTCCATTGTACCCGATAAATTTGCTTCTCGAAGAAATTCGAGAAATTGTACGATCTCTGCGAATTATGATAATGATCAAAAATTAAAAAAATAAAAAAATAATTTCAGTCAATCAATAAGACTAATAAAATAAATAATTTTTTTAGTCGACCTAAGTGAAATCAATAAAAATAATATAATTAAATAGAATAAAAAATTCTTTTAGCCGAGTAAGAACAAAAAAAAAAGAACATTTTTTAGTCGACTAATGAAATTAAAAAGATGAAGATAAACACGAAATTCCTTTAATTGACTGAAGAAATTAGACTGAAGAAAATAAAGAAGTCTTTTAGTTTAATTAACACGTACCATGAAGTATAACAGTGAGTTCTGCGTCAAGGCCCATTTTTCTTTCACGCGTTGTCTACTCGTGGAACGTAAAGTATTGTTATTGTTTCCACTTTTTAACGACGTTGATTTTTGTCCAAACGATTACACATCGAGATTCTATTCGATGAATATAATCATTACGTCTATAAGCATCGTCTTGGATCAAACAATTGAGTATACACTAATATAGTGTAGTCTATTGTTTTTAACACTTAAAAAAAAAAATAGAAAGTAACGAATTTCATGAAAACTCAAAATAAAAAAAAGAAAAGAAAATAATCTACGGATAAACGAATTTTACAAACAATATTACTATTGTCTTTGTTATATTTGATTCGTACATTTAATTCGACAGGAAGAAGGTATCTCTGGATAAGACTTATCAAAATATTTACATATGGACTTATCAAATATTATAAAAGAAATATTCTCTTCAATAAGTTTATATCTTTTATTTTATTTTGTTCTGCCCCCCCCCTTTTTTTATACTTAATTTCCTCGTATGAAAAGTTAAATGAAATTTAATTAAACGAGACAAATTTTTCAATCAAATTTTCGTAAATCATTTCTATCCACATATATTATGATAAAATATTCCTTATCATTTCTTTTTATGTATTTTTGTTTATTTTAATTAATTTCTAAGTGTAAAAAGTCGAAAAAAAATTCACGATAGGAAATAAGAAATTTAAATGAAACCAATTTCAATTTTGATTCGTATATATTAAAATCATAAAAAGAAAGAGAAGGACAGAGAGGGAGAGAGAGAGAGAGAGAGAGAGAGAGAGAGAGAGAGAGAGAAAAACTGACAGACAGACAGACAGACAGACAGATAGACAGAGGATAGATAGAAAGATCGCATCCTTTTTTTATTGTTTCAACGAAAACACGATGTCTAACGAACGACGATGGAACATTTCCATGTAATAATTCGATGACTTGCTTAAAACTTAAACATACGTATTTTACCGGTCAAGGATCATTCACTATGTAACGATATAATAATAATAATTTATATATTTCTCTTACTAAGTTATTCACTTTGCACGATGTTTAATTAACTTTGTCATAATTCTTTCGGAGTCACTATGCATTTACGAAGAATAAAATATTTAATATTTCATATTATTGTCATAATATCATAAGAGAATATTATTTTTATCAAACTCGTCACGATTAATGTCATTCTCGATGATGGATAAATTGAATTTATCTGATATCACTGGTGAATACGTTTGATACGTTCTCGAACACAACTAATATTGATACTTGTCACGAATACTCATTTTCAATCGTTACTACCTCTCACTTCGAATGGAAAGAAACTCACTTTGCGTGTCTCCTTTCGGCTTACATTTACGTAGAACTAACATATACATATATCGTTGAAATTCGATGGGCGATGTCTACAAATGCGGGAGCTTAGACTCCCGCAAAGACTCTCTCTCTCTCTCTCTCTCTTTCCCTCTCTCTTTCTATTTCTCTCTCTCTCTCTCTTTCTTTCTCTCTCTCTCTCTCTCTCTCTCTCTCTCTCTCTCTCTTTCTGCTATTTTACACGCCTTAACTTCTGATCCTCCTGTACAGTTCTCTTTAACGAGCTGACTCAGAACCTCGGCGCGCTTCTTCCTTTTGTCCCTCCACACTCTATGCCGCAATCATTTTCAACGACTGCAACGACTGACGAGAACGAAGATGACAATGTCGTTGCCACTGCCTCCGAGCTTCCTAACTTCAACTAACTTACAACGAGAGAGAGCGAGAGAGAGAGAGAGAGAGAGAGAGAGAGAGAGAGAGAGAGAAGCGTTAATTGATTTCAATTCTGATTAATTGCCGGAGTAAAAAGATGATATTTGTCTTAATCTTTTGAAATGAAACATCGTTTCCTTTCTCTTTTTTCTTCCTTTCTTTCTTTCTTTTTTTTTATTTCTTACATTTGTTAAATCTAAGATTTAAAAAAGATATATATATATATATATATATATTTATTTAATTCATAATGCAAGTCTTTTTTTACATATTGTATATAAATAAATAAATAAATAAATAAATAAAATACGGTATATATATTACGGTGTATATATATTAAAAGTAAACGCGTAAAAAGAGACGAGATATGATCCAAATAATTCATTTAGGGAAAAATTTTTTTTCAATGGGTTTCCCAGGGTGCTTTACCCCTTAATTTTTCCAATGTTTTAGAATACACTTCCTTTCCAATTTCAGTCAATTCTGGCCATGGATCGGCTTTTGCTAATTCCGCCTCGGCGTCAACTTCCTTATGCATTTCTTTTCGTATTTCCTAATATGATAAGAATTTAAAATCAAATTATAAATGTCAATATTATTATATATCATTAATGTATATATACAATAAAGAGCAAAAGTTTCGGAATAGTCAATTACCTCAGAAAATATTGATATATTATTAGATTTCAATTACAATAATATGTAATAAAAAATATGAATTTCCATTTAAGATTTTTATATGGATCTTAATCGTGATTTTCAAAGTCATTGCGAGATCAAATATTTATAATCAGTTAATTAATTCTTTTTTTAATACCTTACTCTTCTCGTGCGAGATATATTTTGATATATTTTTCCAATATATTAATATTTTCTGAGATAATTGCACGTTTCCAAACTTTTACTTCTCACTATATATATGTATATATACACAATGATTATTTATTATTTATTTATTTATTTATATATTTATGTATATATATATATACATCAACTTCATTTTGAGTTTTTAGTCCATTATCAACGACAAGTTTTGTGAAAAGCAAGATAGGATCTTGTTCACTTTGTACGGTTTTAATTTCATCTCTGGTACGATATCCAACACCAGGATCACTCATGCTATGTCCATAATAACGATAAGTTGTTACTTCTAAAATGATTGGACCATTATGAATTGCATAATCTCTGGCAAATATTATAGCTTCTCGAACGTTAATCACTTTCATTCCGTCGACCTAGAAAATTATTTACTATTAACAGTGATTTCAACTTTTCATGATTTCAAAGTAATAATTTGTAAAAGATTAATGGGATTAAAATTACCTTTATACCAGGTATTAAATCACCTCGAGTGTAAAACTTTGTGTTAGCTGAATGACGATGAAGCTGTGTACCCATGGCATATTGATTATTCTCACAGATAAATATGGCCGGGAGATTCCATAATTTGGCCATATTCCATGCCTCGTATATCTGACCTTGAGAGGCTGCACCGTCACCGTATAATGAAATGGATACTCCGTCAATGCCGTTATATTTATGGGCAAATGCGAGACCTGTGCCTATCGGTATCTTTTACATATAAAATATTTTTGTTAAGATTTTTTTTTTTTTTTTTTTTTTTTTTTTAAGTTAACTTGTAATTAGTGGCTGTATAGTCTAATAACTAATCGAAAGAAGAAATAAGCGAAATGAAAGAGTAAGAAAGATCGTATCGACTTAAATTTTTTCTTCTAATATAAAACGTGATTTATGTGAACATTTTGGAGAATAAAGAGAAAAAAGATTTATTTTTATTAACAACGAAATTTATCCAAGATTACACAAATATAGATATTATGACGGAATATAATGTTTCTTAAATAAAATAATTGCAAAAAAATTACAAAATAAAATATTTCAAATTGAGGCAAACGAAAATTACATTAAAAAAACAAAAATATTACTCAATAATAAATATGTTATTAAATAATAATGTTCTTTAATCAATAGTAATAAAATAAAATCTTTTCTATTAGCCTATTCACCTGTCCACCGACGATTCCTTCACCTCCATAAAATTTTGGTGCGTACATATGCATAGATCCACCTTTGCCTTTGGAAATACCAGTTTTTCGTCCCATTAATTCTGCCATAATTGTACGAGCAGATCCACCGAAAAGCAGAGCGAAAGCATGACAGCGATAGGCTGTTATTAGACTATCATTGTCCTTTAATGCCATTTTGCACCCTATTGCAACAGCTTCCTATCAATATTCAACGATGATTATTACATGTATTACTATATTGAACCATATAACGTCATATCACGTTCATCTACTTACTTAGTAATATTAAATCCCTATAATACCATGTAATGACACGAACTTTATTATTTAATATTCGAAGTTTTTCATGTTTTTTTAAGTATAAGTTATATTTAGTATAGTATAACTAAGTAAATTTATTGAACAATATAAATAATAATGTATAGTATGTAAAAGAACATTTGTTTAAAAAACCAATAGGATCTTGGAGATATTTGGATATATTTTATAAAATGAGATACCCAGAAAGAGAGTATAGTATCATAATATATAGTACTGTTATATTTAATAATATGTAATAATCCCTTTTGTTCTCTCTTCGAAAAATGGTTCACAGAATGAAACAAGGGAACAAAAAATTTTAATAAAAAAAATGGTTCAATTGTTTTGAGCTCACTTGGCCAGCGTATAAATGACAGAATCCATTGATCAGTCGCAACCTGTACAACTCAGCTATTTTATTTTCCATTCTTCGTATATAGTGCATCGTTTTCAAAATATAAGTGGCATCCTCATCATTGAATGTTGCCTTTTGCGGTGGTCCTTTTTCTAATTTATAGAGATCATAACTCTATAAATAAGCAAAAGAACTCTGTTAATCGAATAGGACAGCTTTGTCGATGGTACGTGCAGTAACGTTATCAACCCAAATAACAATGTCGAGATCTCGAGTAACTCCAATGACCCATTGTGTCAACTCTTAAGATTAAATTATGATTGAATTTAAGATTCGTCAATGACGTAAGCATACCATTTCTACAGTTGCTTCTTTTGCCATACCACAATTGAGCGATAAGAACCATGACTTGATCATAAGTAAACGTATATGTTTTAGAGGATCAAATAACCGGAGATACATATTTCTCTCTTAAACAGATTTCTTATACTTCAAAAATATATCTCCATTAGCAAATAAATATTTGTTATATGCATAGATCAACAATAATTGATCATCCAATTATGAGTATTTATACCATGAAAAAGTTATTTACTAAAGTTAGGATTTATCCTCGTTGATTCGTAAAGGATGATAGAGGATCATTTTTTCTCTTTTCGGTTTTTTATATTTAAAAAACAGTACTAATAATAATGAGAAGTAATGTGCAAATAATATTCCATATATATGTGGATATTTTTTTTTCGATATATCGAAGGAAATCGATTTTAAAAAGAAATCAGCCATATACTATACTCGAAATACATATATGATAAAATAATACACGATGATACTGTTCCTTTTAAAATATTTATCTTTCTTCTTCAAATGCCTGACAATATGTCTTAATTTCAATTTACGATATACAATAAGTAAAATTTCAATTTACAATAAGTAAATAATTGCGAACGGTGTAGCTTAGTTCACACAAATTAAATAAGATGTTCCGCGATAAAATACGTCGCTTAGATCGATCTTTTCACATAAAAGTGAAGTATTAATGAGAAATTAATTATTCGATATAGCATGTAATCAAAACGTGTAAATGTAGACATCTGTATAATTATCGACATCCCTTGTGACTGTTATTGATTCCAAGAGAATCATAAATGACGAGACTATTATTGAACTAACTATGAGTAGTTCAGACAAGCAAAGGGGATCTCCCTATTTTATTGTATTCTCGACATCCTATGAACGTGATGGATTTCTTTGATGGTCGTCACTACCCGATCAATAAAGGCATGCTATCATTATTGGGCCAATGACCTTATCAATCGATTAAAACAAAATACATCGGTTTGATAATTTTATTCTTCTTAGCTGGAACACAAATTATAGCTAAGGTGCAGAATTTTCTTTGTATATTATTCGAATAGAAAATCTCACGAAATAGATTAAAATCATTGCTTCTTTTACCATACAAAAATGTAGAGCGCTATATTTAATAAGCAATACAATTAAATGAATTTTTTTTTATTCTCTTCAATTCTTGACCGCAGATATGCGCGACTGTTGCTTCGTTTAACGAAATAGACGTAGTGTTAAATGATATGTCCCCATTGATTACCGATTCAGTTGCAACAATACAATTAATAAACACTGCGATGAAAACGGAAAAGGTATTGAACTATTATATGGTATTGCTTATAGAGTAAAATTAATTTCAGTAAAATATATTAGATATGTTAGCATTATTGTCGATTTATTTCAATTTAAAAAGGAAAGGCAGACATAACTTATGTTATTATACGATTGAAGTTAATACAAAAGGAAAAATTGTTAACCACAGATGAGAGAACTTCTAAATCTTGTGCAAATAGATTATGCTTTATTCACTACAGATGGAGAAATGAAAATCATACTCGAGTATGTCGAAGATGGAAGAAAATTTATTATTGCGTATAGAGGTAATTAATTCAGTTGACAATGATTATAACAAATTTTTTATACGTAATTATTATACGTAGTAGTTTTTCTTGTGTAAAATCAATTGTTTTGGGTAATATGATCGAAACAAGTGAATGAACATTTATACATCACGTTGAATATTTTGTAGATCGTCGAAGATATTATTATCTTATTATTTTAAATTTTTATGCGGTTACTTTTATCTTTGGTTTTACTATCGCTATTATGGATACAATGATTGTGATCTCCGTGCAACATGCTTGTCGATTGTTTACAACATTAGGGTAACATTCGATATAAAATCTGTGTAATAATAAGATTATTTTCCTGTTTGTCTTTTTTTTCCGTTCGAACTTTGTGAGATCTCATCCATTGAATGAAGTTTTTGAAAAGATCAAAAAATCGAATTCAAAGGTTTTGAATGTTCATCGTATGTGATATCAGATGTCTATCATTTGAAATTAAAAAAATGTATACTTGTAAAGAGGAATTATGTGCTATATCAAGTTATGTATATACAATTTATATAATATATAAAAGAACAATAATATTATTAATAATAATAATAATACGTCGCATCATTTTTATAACATCAACGAATGTAATTTCTTTTTTAAAAAAGTAAGAGAGCGCGTAAAAAGAATAAGTCGTCTTTTAGGATTTCTCATTAAATGTTTCTTCAATAGTTCATCTATTTATATTATCTTTCAGATAAATATCTTCATTCACATTGAAAGAGATTTATTGTGTCGAATTGAGGAAAAGTCCTTCTCAGGAAGGAATGCGTGTCTAATTAGTTGAAACGACCGATTGTTGCCACATAACATGGCATAGACGTCCAAATGTTAAATACTACTTATTAACCGTAATAACAAACGTAAATATGGAAATCCTACAATTATATATCACTAGAGATTCTACTCTGTTGACTTGAACAGCTTCAAAGTTGGAAATGGATGGATTAGACGAAAAATTCCTCTTAACCTTGTATCGTTCTGGACGCAAACTTCTGAACTCTGTACACTATTTATTTACTATCATACTACACTTTGAATATATGCTTATAACTACAGAAATATGATTTACCAAGTGTAACTGCTGATACAACTATTCGCTGACGAGACATAGTAACTGCTAAATGTATCCTAACTTATAAAAGAATATTCTCGATGTTTTTCAAGCCAACCACCTGAATAATGCATCAGAAAATAAAAATAAGTTTATCAAAAAATAAGATTAATAAATTTCATTGATGTTTATTCGTTATACCCTTAAAATTCGATCATGTGTCTTGATGGTAACAATATCACTTCTTCTGGCAAATATTCTTCTTTATATATCAATAACGAGACGACTCTTTCACAATTTATTAATGCATAATTTTGAGATCAAAATCCAATATCTCACAGAATGTATTTCTATCTAACATTTCTGTCTAAGAAAAATCGAGAAGATATAAAGTGCATAGCAGCATCTATATTGTATCTTGAAAAATAAAGTCGCTGTTGTAAAATCAATCTTTTTTTTTTAAATCAATGCACAAAATATATCCAAGAATAGGTTTAAGATTTAGAATTTAGTACTAGATAAAAAAAAAGAAACAAATTTACAAGTAAGATTTAAATCTTGTTTTTTTTTTATTTAAACAACTTACATCTTAAAACATCGTACAAAAGTCCGAATCCACGTCGCATCTCAGCTTCGTTGCCATAACAAAGTTGATTTCCTTCGATATATCGAAGGAAATCGATTTAAGATAATATTACCCATATAGTACTCGAAACACATATATAATAAAATAATAAACGATGTTACTGTTTCCCTCAAAATATTTTTATCTTTCTTCTTTGAATGCTTTAATTATATGTTTTAATTTCAATTAACAATGTAAATAAGTAAATAATTGCTAAAAGTGTAGCTTAGTTCGCACAAATTAAATAAGACGTTCCCCGTGACTACGCAACAAAATACATCGCTTAGATCGATCTTTTCACATAAAAGGAAAGTGATTGAGGGATTAATTATTTCTCATAGCATGCAATCAAAGCGTGTAAATGCAGACATCTGTATAATTATCGACATCCCCTGTGACTGTTATTGATACCAAGAGAATCATAAATGATGAGACTATTATTGAACTGACTATGAGTAGCTCAGACAGGCAAAGGGGATTTCCCTATTTTAGTGTATTCTAGACATTCTATGAACGTGATGGATTTCTTTGATGGTCGTCACTACGCGATCAATAAAGGCATGCTATCATTATTGGGCCAATGGCCTTATCAATCGATTAAAACAAAATACATCGGTTTGATAATTTTATTCTTCTTAGCTGGAACACAAATTATAGCTAAGGTGCAGAATTTTCTTTGTATATTATTCGAATAGAAAATCTCACGAAATAGATTAAAATCATTGCTTCTTTTACCATACAAAAATGTAGAGTGCTATATTTAATAAGCAATACAATTAAATGAATTTTTTTTTATTCTCTTCAATTCTTGACCGCAGATATGCGCGACTGTTGCTTCGTTTAACGAAATAGACGTAGTGTTAAATGATATGTCCCCATTGATTGCCGATTCAATTGCAACAATACAATTAATAAATACTGCGACGAAAACGGAAAAGGTATTGAACTGTTATATGGTATTGCTTATAGAGTAAAATTAATTTCAGTATAATATATTAGATATGTTAGCGTTATTGTCGATTTATTTCAATTTAAAAATGAAGGAAAGGCAGACATAACTTATGTTATTATACGATTGAAGTTAATACAAAAGGAAAAATTGTTAACCACAGATGAGAGAACTTCTAAATCGTGTGCAAATAGATTATGCTTTATTCACTACAGATGGTGAAATGAAAATCATACTCGAGTATGCCGAAGATGGAAGAAAATTTACTATTATTTATATAGGTAATTAAAAATTTCAGAAAATTTTCATACAATATATTTTCACTTTATATATTCTTAATTTTCATACATCTGCATTTTTGCAGGTTTTTTTCTGGTGTCAATGCTTATTTTTATAATTCCACCATTGAGAGCTATTAGTATGAGTAGCATAAACGGTACGATAGAACGACCATTTGTTCATCACGTTGAATATTTTGTTGACTCTCAAACATTTTATTATCCTATTATATTACACTCTTGCGTAACTATCTTTATCTGTGTTTACGTAATCGTTACCGTCGACACAATGTTTGTGCTATTGGTGCAACATGCTTGTGCATTGTTTAAAGCCTTAGGGTAAAATACTATTGTTTCATACAAAAGCTATGAAAATGCATATATATATATATATATACATATATACATATATACATATATAAATAGTGTTACAAATATTATATTACAGATATCGACTACACTATATAATCGAAAATGGTGACGATATTATGGTGATAGATTTGAATCCTTCAAAATCAAATGATAAATCTTATCGGAATATTTCCGAATGCGTTCGTAGACATCGAGATGCAATAGAGTTTGTAATATTTTATTTCAATCATTTCAACAAATTTAGTATTATCTAAGAAAAATGAAAATGTTGATTGTTCACATTTATTTAAAGTGTTTGATTCTTATATGAAGGTTTGCCAATCTTTTGGAATCCTATTACTCTACGTCCCTTTTTCTTCAAGCAGGATTCAACATGATTGAACTAAGTATCACAGTCTTTCAGGTATAGTAGAATCAAGTTTTTATGTTTTTAGGCAATCAATATGTAATTCTGACAAAAACTTATGTTTAGGCTACGATAAGTGTGAACGAAACTAAAGAGCTTTTTCAACAAGTGTCTGTTTGTTACTCGACATTAACTCACATCTTGTTCCAATGTGTAAACGGTCAACGTGTTATCGATCACAGCAATCAAATGCACGAGCATCTGTAAGTAGATATATTTTATAATTCGATCATTTTATGTAGCTTTAATTCTTCAATTTTTTTTTATTTCTTTTTTTTATTAGTACATAAGTTGCTTCGATATGTAGACACAAAATGTTTAAGGAAAATGAAAATGAAGTTAACATTAATTTTCTTGGATTACAGAATAAATATGAAGTGGTATCATACATCATTACGCACAAGAAAAGTGATTTATCTCATGCTAATTAGATCACGAGTATATTGTGTGCTAACTGCTGCAAAAATGTTTAACATGTCTATGGAAACATTCAGTACTGTAAGAATCGTTGTTTCTTAGAAATCTTGTGTTAACATATATACATAATAACATCATCTCTTCTCTTTTCAAGATTGTACGGACGTCAATATCATATTTCACCGTTTTACGCTCGGCTTAATAATTTCGTAAATGACACATGGTTTAATTTTTTATGGAATCTTATGATAAATCATAAAATTATGTTTTAGAAAAATACTATAGTAAAATATTAATGCGACATTCCTGATTCTTTATTTATAAATTTCCAAATTTATTTCATGTTTTCTTATCTAAATAAACACTTTAATTGTAACTAAAATAATATTTAGTAAAAGTAGAATATTATACATTAATAAATAATAATGATTACTAAAAATAATAATCTTTGACCTGTAACAGACTTAAATTATATACACTTTTATAACTCCAATTTAAATTATTTATTATTAATTTATTGAGTATAAAAGAACCTATCTTCCGATTATCTTCGTACGATATGTAGAATGAATACAAATTTCTTTTCTATTACAATTGTTAACTTCCTGATCAATATCACCATCTACTGCAATGAATTGACTTCTATATACTAAATAAATAAGTAAATAATTGCTAGCCCCTACTTCGCTCAAATCAAATAGAGATATTCCCTTTGTGACTGAACGGCTAAATACGTCATAAAGATCGATAATCTCACGTAAAACGAAAATGACTAAGCAATTAATTATTCTTTATAGACAAGCATGTAATTATCGATATCTCTTGCGACTCTTATTGATACCAAGAGA
This sequence comes from Vespa crabro, assembly GCF_910589235.1. Classification (NCBI taxonomy): domain Eukaryota; kingdom Metazoa; phylum Arthropoda; class Insecta; order Hymenoptera; family Vespidae; genus Vespa; species Vespa crabro. The sequence continues at coordinate 3,091,877 of NC_060964.1, forward strand.
ATTCTAAATGACAAGTCTATGAATAATTCCGTGAAGAAAATAGGTTCCGGAATTGCCAGTATATTCTCGACACTCTACGAACGTCATGGATTTCTTTGATCATCGTCATTTCATGTTGAACAAAACAATGTTACGCATCTTAGGTCAATGGCCTTATCAATCGTTTAGAATAAAATGCATCAGTTATATATTTCTATTCATATTTGGTGCAACACAAATTGTAGCTAAGGTGCAGTATTATCCATGTACATATATTATTTGATTAGAAAATCTTACAAGATAAATTTGGATCACTTTTTTATCGTATGCAATTACGAATGCTATATCTAATGGACACTTTAATGTATTTGAGTTGTTTATTTTCTACGCTTCTTTATTTCAGATTTGTGCTATTTTTACTTCACTTGATGATATAAATGTTATACTAGGGGACTTGGCACCATTATTTTCCGATTTTTCTTCAGCAATTAAAATAATTAATATTGCAGTTCAAACGGAAAAGGTATATAATTAATGTATATTATTATTTTGTAAAAAAATATTTTTTTCCTCACTGTTTTGTAATTTAATAAAATAACTATGAGTAGAATTGTTAATATTACTTTTTTGGAATATTGTATGAAAACGAAAGAAAAATATATATTAACTAGTATACTATTGAAGTAAATGTATCATAAACTCCTACATAAGAAATTATTAACTGCAGATGAAAACAATTCTAAATCGTATAGAAACGGATTATAGTTTTTTCACTACAAATAGTGAAAAGGAAATTATGTCGACATATGCCGAAAATGGGAGAAAATTTACTATTTACTGTACAGGTAATTAATGCATTTTAAAACGGTTATAATAAATTTTTTATACACCATGTTTATGTGTCCTTTCGCAGCCATTTTTTTTGTGGCAATGCTACGTTTTATGCTTGTACCACTGAAGGGAATTTTTACTAAGGTGAATGATACGAGTGAACGACTAATGTTACATCACGTTGAATATTTTGTAGATATTCAGAAATATTATTATTTGATTATTTTCCAAACTTACGTTGTTTACTTTATCGTTTGTTTCTCGTTTGCTATGGTGGACACATTGTTTGTGATGTTCGTGCAGCATAATTGTGGATTATTTAAAACATTAGGGTAAAGTCCGTAACGTTCGATATATAATCTATATGATAATTAAGTATTATAATAAAAATAATTATTATAGGTATCGACTTTCTCATTTAATTGATGAGAAAGTCTTAGATGATGATGTCTTAAATCCTTCGGAATCAGAAGATAAATACTATAAAGATATTTCCTTATATGCCCTGAGACATCAGAAAGCAATAGAGTGCGTAATTTTCTAATATTTTCATTTAAAAATTTTTTATATTATTTATTCATGAAATAAAAATTTGGAGTTATTAAGAATTTTGACATTTTCTATAAAGGTTTGCTGAACTATTGGATTCATTTTATTCCAAAACCTTCTTTATGGTATCAGGACTTAGCATGCTTCGAATAAGTGTTACTGGTCTGAAGGTGTTTAGTCAAATTTTCTTTTTTAATAATCAATTGGTCATTTCTAACTATGGATGACCTTTCTGCAACACGATTCAATTATACAGTCTTATAAGAAATTACATATATCAGTTTTGGAAACAATACTATATGATACTTCAAAACCCCATAGGAAATTTCCTGTGAAATTTGACGTGCTAAATTGAAACAATATTAGCGATCAAAAAATATACATTAATTTAAAATTCAAATATAACATGAAAGAAAATCGAGAATTTAGAAAAAAATTACAAAAATCAAAATTTATCCATATTTCTTTACGCTAATGTTCGTAATAAAGCAATACTCATAATATCAATGATTGCATTATACCATCAATATTAATTGTTCTGTAGAATGCTTCTTATAGTCTGTGTATTGAACTATTCATGTCAGTTTTCCTACTGCATCGTAATAATTCTGCGCTCGTAGAGTATTGTGATATATGATAATATTTCAAAATTTGTCTAACGTGTTACATAAAAATCGTGTTCGTAGAGTATGATGTTATAAGAGATTTGCCTATGCTCTATAATATCATATTTTTAGGCTGTAATGAATGTCAACAATTTTAAACAATTTATTCAAGACATGTTTATTTGTTACACGGCTTTAATTCATGTCTACTTTGAATGTATGAACGGTCAACGACTTATCAATCATAGTAGTGAAATGCACGAACATCTGTAAGTATCTAAAAATATTTATACACTCGCTGTTTTTAAATGATTGAGTACTATCGAGTTTATTTCTGATTTGATATTAATTTGAAAGATAAAATCTTTCAGAGGATGCGGATAAAAAATGATTATTGTAATTTTTGTCGATTACAGAATAAATACCGAGTGGTATCGTACATCTTTACGAACAAGAAAAGTAATCGCTTTGATGACACTTAGATCATTGAAACCTTCTATACTAACAGCTGCAGGACTATTAAACGTATCATTGGAAACTTTTAGCTCTGTAAGAATTATTATTTTTTATCATTTTATATAAATATGTTTTCGTACTAATTTGATTTTTATTGTTCAAGATTGTTCGTACCTCGATTTCATACTTCACTGTTATGCGATCTTTTCAATGAAAATTTGAAATATGGAATTCTATCATTAATCGCTAAGATACAGAATAACACATCTACCCACCAATTAATTTAAAAAAAATGGTATTGTCAAGAATTTGTGTATATTTATTTCTATAAAATTTCCAAAGTACTTTATTAATTTATATATCTTTACATATGTTTATTGTTAGAAGCCTCAATGGAATAAAACTGAAATTAACAAAAAAGAGTAATAATTATTATCACATCATAATTTTCGATTTTTACAAAATTCAAATATAATTTAAATCCAAATATTTTCAGTGTTGACTTAAATTATAACAACCAGTCATAGTGAAATGCTAAAGTATTAAATCCGAAATAATTAAATCCAATCCATTTATTATATACAATAAGCACAAACATCTTTTGCTCTATCGTTTACTTTTGGATTAATATAACTTATTAATAAAATGGATTGATTTTGAAACAATATATTTAAGCAAATAATACTTGGCAGAGCATATTATTTCATATAAATTGAATAAGACATTCCTTTTACCTAAACGATGCTTAATTAATTAATTGTTCATCCTATAAGCGTATAAACACAAACATCTATAATAAGTATCTACATCATTTGTGACTCTTACTGTTAACAAGAGAATCTTAAATGACAAAACTACTATTGAACTAATTATATGTAGTTTAATCAAGGAATGGGCATTTCTCTCTAAATGTATTTACGACATTCTATGAATGTAATGGATTTTCTTGACAGTCGTAATTACGCAATCAATAAGGGCATACTGTTCTTATTGGCCAATGACCTCATCAATCGATTAGAACAAACTACATCAGTTTCATAATTTTATTCTTATTAATTGAAACACAGATTTTAGCTAAGGCGCAATATTTTTAAGTACACATATTATTTAAATAGAGTCCAAATACACGTCGCATCTCAGCTTCTTTGGCATAACCAGACTGATTTTCTTTTTCTCCAAGAACTTTAGCTGCTAATAGGATATCTTCGATTCGCCATCCCGGTTCAATGTAAGTTTCCGTCATAGAACCATTAGAACTGAACATAGCGGACAAATTACTCGTATCTTCTTCCTTCAAGATTTTCGCCTTCACAATTCGTTCTAATTTTTCTGGACTCCATTCGTAATCCTGGGGATCCCTTAATTTCGTTCCCTTTTCATCTTTTCTTCTTGTTTCCACCATTATCGAGGATGTAGAAATGAGTTTGCATCAGAGTCTACGTACTACAGTGATCAAACTTTTTAGAGACGATTTTATCTTCTCTAAAAAGATACACGGTTAAAGAGATCATACTTAAAAAAAAATAAAAAAAATAAAAAAATACAGAATATCGATTCATGTACTATAATTTATCTCTAATCGACTGATCCGAATTTTTAAATTTGTCAAACTCAAAAATATCTAGAAATGATTATTACTACACTAACCTATAATATACTTATATCATTACGATTTTTATTTTATCTAAAATACGAAATCGGTATGAATGAGCTTCAAACATTTTAAAAATAATTCGAACGATCGAGAATTGATCGAAGAATTAATTATTATCTAAACGAAAAACTAAATGTGACCACGCAGCTATGAACTTATTCATAATGACAGATGGAACATCGTTGACAGCGTCAATTGTATGATGATAAACAATATATAAACGTCAAAAGAAAAATGCAATTCTGTATTCTGCTTCATTTCTTAAATGTCGTGTTTCGTGAATGTCTCCTTCATCCCCATTTCTGTCCCTCTCTCTTTCTATTTCTCTTTCCTATCATAAATATGTATGCATGTGTTTAATTTATTATTAAATAAAAGTATACATCCTTACTCTAATCCGATTATTTTGATGTCTCTTTCTCGTTGTAATTCGACCAGTGTGTAATAAACTCGATGGCGCCATTGCGTATTGCTGGGTAAAATCAAATCGTTCAGTTCCTTGTTACGTTGTTCCTCTTTCAATAAATAACGCCGTGGCATCCAGTGTACAATAATAAGTCGAAAAATGTTCGAATAAGCATCGAATATGTTTGCTTTATGAATATCGGTGGATGTTTTAATCGAATCGAACACCTTGAAATCCGATTCATCTTTCGATATTTCAGAACAAATCGTTGCGGACATTGGATTTTAATAAAATAAAAAAATGGAATGTATGATGCGTTGATGAAAAAAATAAAGAAAAAACAGATGCTCGATGTTCTTCGAATGAAGAAGAACTGAAGAAAAAAGTTGTAGTTTCTGTCGTAGATGATTCGCGTGTCATGGTAACATATTTCATGAATTCATATTATTTTTTCTCATCGTATTAAACTGAGAATCACCAGATGATTATTACTCGATTCTTTTATGTATAATTTTGGATATAGAATTCAACATTATGTAGAATTTATATTTAGAATATAACTAAAAAAACATATATATATACATATAATAATTATAAATAGATGCAATATATATATATATATATATATATATATATATATATATATTTATATTATACTGTATTTTTTTATGTAATAATAAGAACGTTGAATTTATATCCATCTTTTTTATTTAAAAAGTAAAATATTAACCACAAATCATACGTTATAATAATTTTAATATAGAAAATACCCACAATGTTATATAGATGTTAATATGAATATTACATAAGAAGACCATTTTACGTTCATATCTTATATGTCATATTTTATAATATTTTATTTTTTAGAAATCATGTACCCGTATATAGTGCTTAAAATGTAACTATATTTTTAATACTTTTGAATAATTTTATTTAACGTTCATTATTATTCTCGTCAAATGTTTGCAACAAAAAATAATATGACAAGGACGTATTAAGTATCTAAAAATAAAAAACCAAAAATGGTTAGTCGAACGAGAATTAAAAATGATATGTAATTTGTAATAGCAATGTTTACTTTGATGAAAAGATCCAATGAAATAAAAAAGAGGTGACATGCTGTCAATATAATTGGTTTTTGTACCAATATAAGAAGAACACCTTTCACCAGTTTACTGTTTCCGTCTTGATACCATCTACAGCTATAAATACTTCGTCGGAATGCTTCACTCTGTATATATAAACAAAAAATTGATATTAATACAATGAAAAAGAGTTAGAAAGAGAAGAAGTACATATATTATTCGAAATGATGAATACCTCAACATTAAGAATACTTCCATACCAAGAATACAAAAATGCTTGGGTCATTTTCATCATCCCATAAATAAAAATCAGAAGAGTTTTACCTATACTTATTTCTGTCTTTTCAATGAAAAATATGTTGAGTTATCATAGCGAAATGCTAATATGAAAAGTAATATTTTTAATTCGCCATTATTTGATTAAACAGAAAAAAGAAAAGTATTGAAGAAAATGTTAATCTTATCGATGAAGATCTTTTATACTATGAAGTATTAAATAAAATATGTATCAATATCGAAATTATATATAAAGATAATTATTATACCTGAAACATTTGAAATATCAACGCACATAGGACGATAACACTGCTCACTATTAAGCACAGCACGATTGGTCCATAAACATTTTGTATGATATCACGACAACGTAAAAGTAAGATCTGTCTTTTAATGAAGTTACGTAGAATAACATCGAGCTCCTTAGATGATTTTCCAAAATTCTTGCATTCGAAACACATGGCACGTAGATCGCCACTCATTTGAAATATGTAAAATCCGTAAACCGTATCGACGCCGCTGGTCACGCAAATCACGAACCAACCGAATATAATTTCGAAAAGAAATTGCACTTGAAAAACCATGTTCGGAGTTTCATCGATCCATGGAAAAGTGGTAGGAAAGGGAAGAACGTAATGTTTGGGACTGACGTTCTTGATAACTTGATAGATGATCAATAAAAACGGTCTAAATGTATACATTAGTATTGCAAACATGGTTAAATAGTAAACAATACATGCTGGATATTTAAAAAGATTTAGCAGTGATAATACAACAGGTCGATAATGTGTTTTTTTAAGCATTTCTTCGAACATCGATTTTAAATTCAAATTCAATTTGTGTAATTGCTCTCGATATAAAAAGAACATCAGTGCCTGACAAAAAATTCAATATAATTCTCATTATTTCATATTGACGATCAAATATCTGACATACCTTCACAACTACTAAGGTAAAGCTTCCTAAAGGACTGAGTCCTTTCGATAATACTTTTACATTATCAAAATTTTCTAGACAGAATTTCAATGTACCAAAAAACATAAAGGTTGCAGATAATATAGCGAAAATTGGTAAATATCAATAGAAACATAAGCTCCCCGTATTTTCCACAGGCCATAAACCGACACATAATAGTATACGTTTTATAAAACACTCATATTTTCGATACATTGCCAGTTGTTCTGCCATCATCGAATGAGAAAAGATCAGTGATATAACGTGCGTTCAATGCCTCGTATATCGTGACAGAGTATTGCTTCTAACAAGCGATAATTGATACGATATCATATGCGATTTCTTAAATTTTCTACTCACTTCGATCCACACGTTCATCATTTATACTACTCTGTTGACTTGAACAGCTTCAAAGTTGGAAATGGATGGATTAGACGAAAAATTCCTCTTAACCTTGTATCGTTCTGGACGCAAACTTCTGAACTCTGTACACTATTTATTTACTATCATACTACACTTTGAATATATGCTTATAACTACAGAAATATGATTTACCAAGTGTAAATGCTGATACAACTATTCGCTGACGAGACATAGTAACTGCTAAATGTATCCTAACTTATAAAAGAATATTCTCGATGTTTTTCAAGCCAACCACCTGAATAATGCATCAGAAAATAAAAATAAGTTTATCAAAAAATAAGATTAATAAATTTCATTGATGTTTATTCGTTATACCCTTAAAATTCGATCATGTGTCTTGATAGTAACAATATCACTTCTTCTGGAAAATATTCTTCTTTATATATCAATAACGAGACGACTCTTTCACAATTTATTAATGCATAATTTTGAGATCAAAATCCAATATCTCACAGAATGTATTTCTATCTAACATTTCTGTCTAAGAAAAATCGAGAAGATATAAAGTGCATAGCAGCATCTATATTGTATCTTGAAAAATAAAGTCGCTGTTGTAAAATCAATCTTTTTTTTTTAAATCAACGCACAAAATATATCCAAGAATAGGTTTAAGATTTAGAATTTAGTACTAGATAAAAAAAAAGAAACAAATTTACAAGTAAGATTTAAATCTTGTTTTTTTTTTTATTTAAACAACTTACATCTTAAAACATCGTACAAAAGTCCGAATCCACGTCGCATCTCAGCTTCGTTGCCATAATAAAGTTGATTTCCTTCGATATATCGAAGGAAATCGATTTAAGATAATATTACCCATATAGTACTCGAAACACATATATAATAAAATAATAAACGATGTTACTGTTTCCCTCAAAATATTTTTATCTTTCTTCTTTGAATGCTTTAATTATATGTTTTAATTTCAATTAACAATGTAAATAAGTAAATAATTGCTAAAAGTGTAGTTTAGTTCGCACAAATTAAATAAGACGTTCCCCGTGACTACGCAACAAAATACATCGCTTAGATCGATCTTTTCACATAAAAGGAAAGTGATTGAGGGATTAATTATTTCTCATAGCATGCAATCAAAGCGTGTAAATGCAGACATCTGTATAATTATCGACATCCCCTGTGACTGTTATTGATACCAAGAGAATCATAAATGATGAGACTATTATTGAACTGACTATGAGTAGCTCAGACAGGCAAAGGGGATTTCCCTATTTTAGTGTATTCTAGACATTCTATGAACGTGATGGATTTCTTTGATGGTCGTCACTACGCGATCAATAAAGGCATGCTATCATTATTGGGCCAATGGCCTTATCAATCGATTAAAACAAAATACATCGGTTTGATAATTTTATTCTTCTTAGCTGGAACACAAATTATAGCTAAGGTGCAGAATTTTCTTTATATATTATTCGAATAGAAAATCTCACGAAATAGATTAAAATCATTGTTTCTTTTACCATACAAAAATGTAGAGTGCTATATTTAATAAGCAATACAATTAAATGAATTTTTTTTTATTCTCTTCAATTCTTGACCGCAGATATGCGCGACTGTTGCTTCGTTTAACGAAATAGACGTAGTGTTAAATGATATGTCCCCATTGATTGCCGATTCAGTTGCAACAATACAATTAATAAATACTGCGATGAAAACGGAAAAGGTATTGAACTATTATATGGTATTGCTTATAGAGTAAAATTAATTTCAGTATAATATATTAGATATGTTAGCGTTATTGTCGATTTATTTCAATTTAAAAATGAAGGAAAGGCAGACATAACTTATGTTATTATACGATTGAAGTTAATACAAAAGGAAAAATTGTTAACCACAGATGAGAGAACTTCTAGATCGTGTGCAAATAGATTATGCTTTATTCACTACAGATGGTGAAATGAAAATCATACTCGAGTATGCCGAAGATGGAAGAAAATTTACTATTATTTATATAGGTAATTAAAAATTTCAGAAAATTTTCATACAATATATTTTCACTTTATATATTCTTAATGTTCATACATCTGCATTTTTGCAGGTTTTTTTCTGGTGTCAATGCTTATTTTTATAATTCCACCATTGAGAGCTATTAGTATGAGTAGCATAAACGGTACGATAGAACGACCATTTGTTCATCACGTTGAATATTTTGTTGACTCTCAAACATTTTATTATCCTATTATATTACACTCTTGCGTAACTATCTTTATCTGTGTTTACGTAATCGTTACCGTCGACACAATGTTTGTGCTATTGGTGCAACATGCTTGTGCATTGTTTAAAGCGTTAGGGTAAAATAATATTGTTTCATACAAAAGCTATGAAAATGCATATATATATATATATATATATATATATATACATATATACATATATAAATATTGTTACAAATATTATATTACAGATATCGACTACACTATATAACCGAAAATGGTGACGATATTATGGTGATAGATTTGAATCCTTCAAAATCAAATGATAAATCTTATCGGAATATTTCCGAATGCGTTCGTAGACATCGAGATGCAATAGAGTTTGTAATATTTTATTTCAATCATTTCAACAAATTTAGTATTATCTAAGAAAAATGAAAATGTTGATTGTTCACATTTATTCAAAGTGTTTGATTCTTATATGAAGGTTTGCCAATCTTTTGGAATCCTATTACTCTACGTCCCTTTTTCTTCAAGCAGGATTCAACATGATTGAACTAAGTATCACAGTCTTTCAGGTATAGTAGAATCAAGTTTTTATGTTTTTAGGCAATCAATATGTAATTCTGACAAAAACTTATGTTTAGGCTACGATAAGTGTGAACGAAACTAAAGAGCTTTTTCAACAAGTGTCTGTTTGTTACTCGACATTAACTCACATCTTGTTCCAATGTGTAAACGGTCAACGTGTTATCGATCACAGCGATCAAATGCACGAGCATCTGTAAGTAGATATATTTTATAATTCGATCATTTTATGTAGCTTTAATTCTTCAATTTTTTTTATTTCTTTTTTTTATTAGTACATAAGTTGCTTCGACATGTAGACACAAAATGTTTAAGGAAAATGAAAATGAAGTTAACATTAATTTTCTTGGATTACAGAATAAATATGAAGTGGTATCATACATCATTACGCACAAGAAAAGTGATTTATCTCATGCTAATTAGATCACGAGTATATTGTGTGCTAACTGCTGCAAAAATGTTTAACATGTCTATGGAAACATTCAGTACTGTAAGAATCGTTGTTTCTTAGAAATCTTGTGTTAACATATATACATAATAACATCATCTCTTCTCTTTTCAAGATTGTACGGACGTCAATATCATATTTCACCGTTTTACGCTCGGCTTAATAATTTCGTAAATGACACATTGTTTAATTTTTTATGGAATCTTATGATAAATCATAAAATTATGTTTTAGAAAAATACTATAGTAAAATATTAATGCGACATTCCTGATTCTTTATTTATAAATTTCCAAATTTATTTCATGTTTTCTTATCTAAATAAACACTTTAATTGTAAGTAAAATAATATTTAGTAAAAGTAGAATATTATACATTAATAAATAATAATGATTACTAAAAATAATAATCTTTGACCTGTAACAGACTTAAATTATATACACTTTTATAACTCCAATTTAAATTATTTATTATTAATTTATTGAGTATAAAAGAACCTATCTTCCGATTATCTTCGTACGATATGTAGAATGAATACAAACTTCTTTTCCATTACAATTGTGAACTTCCCGATCAATATCACCATCTACTGCAATGAATTGATTTTGATATACTAAATAAATAAGAAAAAAATTTGCTAGCAGCTTATTTCGAACAAATCAAATTGGGATATTATTTTCTCTAACTGAACAACTAAATATGCCGCATAGACAGATAATTTCAAGTAAAAGGGAAATGGCAATAAGGAATAAATTATTCATCATAGAGAAGAGTATAAATGCAGGTATTTATATAATTTCAACATTTCTTGCGACTCTTATTGATACCAAGAGAATTCTAAATGACAAGTCTATGAATAATTCCGTGAAGAGAATAGGTTCCGGAATTGCCAGTATATTCTCGACACTCTACGAACGTCATGGATTTCTTTGATCATCGTCATTTCATGTTGAACAAAACAATGTTACGCATCTTAGGTCAATGGCCTTATCAATCGTTTAGAATAAAATGCATCAGTTATATATTTCTATTCATATTTGGTGCAACACAAATTGTAGCTAAGGTGCAGTATTATCCATGTACATATATTATTTGATTAGAAAATCTTACAAGATAAATTTGGATCACTTTTTTATCGTATGCAATTACGAATGCTATATCTAATGGACACTTTAATGTATTTGAGTTGTTTATTTTCTACGCTTCTTTATTTCAGATTTGTGCTATTTTTACTTCACTTGATGATATAAATGTTATACTAGGGGACTTGGCACCATTATTTTCCGATTTTTCTTCAGCAATTAAAATAATTAATATTGCAGTTCAAACGGAAAAGGTATATAATTAATGTATATTATTATTTTGTAAAAAAATATTTTTTTCCTCACTGTTTTGTAATTTAATAAAATAACTATGAGTAGAATTGTTAATATTACTTTTTTGGAATATTGTATGAAAACGAAAGAAAAATATATATTAACTAGTATACTATTGAAGTAAATGTATCATAAACTCCTACATAAGAAATTATTAACTGCAGATGAAAACAATTCTAAATCGTATAGAAACGGATTATAGTTTTTTCACTACAAATAGTGAAAAGGAAATTATGTCGACATATGCCGAAAATGGGAGAAAATTTACTATTTACTGTACAGGTAATTAATGCATTTTAAAACGGTTATAACAAATTTTTTATACACTATGTTTATGTGTCTTTTCGCAGCAATTTTTTCTGCGGCAATGCTACATATTATGATTGTACCACTAAAGGGAATTTTTGGTACGGTGAATGACACGAGTGAACGACCAATGTTACATCACATTGAATATTTTGTAGATATTCAGAAATATTATTATTTGATTATTTTCCAAACTTACGTTGTTTACTTTATCGTTTGTTTCTCGTTTGCTATGGTGGACACATTGTTTGTGATGTTCGTGCAACATAATTGTGAATTATTTAAAACATTAGGGTAAAGTCCGTAACGTTCGATATATAATCTATATGATAATTAAGTATTATAATAAAAATAATTATTACAGGTATCGACTTTCTCATTTAATTGATGAGAAAGTCTTAGATGATGATGTCTTAAATCCTTCGGAATCAGAAGATAAATACTATAAAGATATTTCCTTATATGCCCTGAGACATCAGAAAGCAATAGAGTGCGTAATTTTCTAATGTTTTCATTTAAAAATTTTTTATATTATTTATTCATGAAATAAAAATTTGGAGTTATTAAGAATTTTGACATTTTCTATAAAGGTTTGCTGAACTATTGGATTCATTTTATTCCAAAACCTTCTTTATGGTATCAGGACTTAGCATGCTTCGAATAAGTGTTACTGGTCTGAAGGTGTTTAGTCAAATTTTCTTTTTTAATAATCAATTGGTCATTTCTAACTATGGATGACCTTTCTGCAACACGATTCAATTATACAGTCTTATAAGAAATTACATATATCAGTTTTGGAAACAATACTATATGATACTTCAAAACCCCATAGGAAATTTCATGTGAAATTTGATGTGCTAAATTGAAACAATATTAGCGATCAAAAAATATACATTAATTTAAAATTCAAATATAATATGAAAGAAAATCGAGAATTTAGAAAAAAATTACAAAAATCAAAATTTATCCATATTTCTTTACGCTAATGTTCGTAATAAAGCAATACTCATAATATCAATGATTGCATTATACCATCAATATTAATTGTTCTGTAGAATGCTTTTTATAGTCTGTGTATTGAACTATTCATGTTAGTTTTCCTACTGCATCGTATTAATACTGCGCTCGTAGAGTATTGTGTTATATGATGATATTTCAAAATTTGTCTAACGTGTTACATAAAAATCGTGTTCGTAGAGTATCGTGTTATAAGACGTTTGCCTATGCTCTATAATATAGATGCTAATAATATATATTTTTAGGCTGTAATGAATGTCAACAATTTTAAACAATTTATTCAAGACGTTTATTTGTTACACGTCTTTAATTCATGTCTACTTTGAATATATGAACGGTCAACGACTTATCAATCATAGTAGTGAAATGCACGAACATCTGTAAGTATCTAAAAATATTTATACCATCGCTGTTTTTAAATGATTGAGTACTATCGAGTTTATTTCTGATTTGATATTAATTTGATAGATAAAATCTTTCAGAGGATGCGGATAAAAAATGATTATTGTAATTTTTGTCGATTAGAGAATAAATACCGAGTGGTATCGTACATCTTTACGAACAAGAAAAGTAATCGCTTTGATGACACTTAGATCATTGAAACCTTCTATACTAACAGCTGCAGGACTATTAAACGTATCATTGGAAACTTTTAGCTCTGTAAGAATTATTATTTTTTATCATTTTATATAAATATGTTTTCGTACTAATTTGATTTTTATTGTTCAAGATTGTTCGTACCTCGATTTCATACTTCACTGTTATGCGATCTTTTCAATGAAAATTTGAAATATGGAATTCTATCATTAATCGCTAAGATACAGAATAACACATCCACTCACCAATTAATTTAAAAAAAATAGTATTGTCAAGAATTTGTATATATTTATTTCTATAAAATTTCCAAAGTACTTTTTTAATTTATACATCTTTGCATATGTATATTGTTAGAAGCCTCAATGGAATAAAATTGAAATTAACAAAGATGAGTAATAATTATCATTACATCATAATTTTCGATTTTTACAAAATTCAAATATAATTTAAATCCAAATATTTTCAGTGTTGACTTAAATTATAACAACCAGTCATAGTGAAATGCAAAAGTATTAAATCCGAAATAATTAAATCCTATCCATTTATTATATACAATAAGCACAAACATCTTTTGTTCTATCGTTTATTTTTGGATTAATATAACTAATTAATCAAATGGATTGATTTCGAAACAATATATTTAAGCAAATAATACTTGGCAGAGCATATTATTTCATATAAATGAAATAAGTTCTTCCTTCTGACTAAACAACAAAATACGTCGCTTAGATCGATAATTTCACGTAAAAGGGAAATGATTGACGAATTAATTATTCATCATAGACAAGCGCGTAAATGCAGACATCTGTATAATTATCGACAGCCCTTATGATGTTATCGATACCAAGAGAATTCTAAATGACAAGACTATTATTGAACTGACTATAACTTCAATCAGGAAAAGGAAATTTCTGTCTTAGTATATTTTCGATACTATATGAACGTGATGGATTTCTTTGACGGTCGTCACTACGCGATCAATAAAGGTACACTATCCTTATTGGGCCAATGGCCTTATCAATCGATTAAAAACAAATACATTTGTTTGGTGATTTTATTTCTATTGACAGGAACACAAATTATTGCTAAGGTAGATTTATATATATAAACTTATAAATTTGGATAATTTTCTTTTGTCTTTATTTGTCTTAAAATTATAAAACATTATGTAAATATAATTATATTTTCTTCGATCCTTTACTACAGATATGCGCTATTATTACTTCACTTAATAATGTAAATGTTGTACTAGATGACATGGCATCACTAATTGCCGATTTTACTGCAGCAATCAGATTAATTAATGTTTCAGTTCAAAGAAAAAAGGTATATAATTAATATATTGCATTATTTCATCAATAAGATGTATTTTTTTTCTGCTTTATTTGTGAAACTTAAGAAAAATAACTGTGATCAATTTTGTTATTATTATTCATTTAAATTTTCTGTGAAAATAAAAGAAAAATATTTATTAGCTGGTATGTTATTGAAGTAAATATATTATAAACGTCTAAATAAAAAATTGTTAACTTCAGATGAAAGTACTTCTAAATCGTATGAAAACAGATTATGCTTTATTCACTACAGATGGTGAAATCGAAATTATGGTGAAATATGCCGAGAATGGGAGAAAATTTACTATTGTTTATTTAGGTAATTGAGGCATTTGAAAATGGTTATAACAAATTTTTTATATACATTGTTTATGCATGCCTTTCCGTAGGAATTTTTTTTGTATCAATGCTACAATTTATGATTCCACCATTAAAGTCAATCATCTTGAGTAGTATGAATGGAACGAGTGAACGACCATTGATACATCACGTCGAATATTTTGTAGATCCTCAAAGATATTATTATCTTATTATTTTTCAATCTTATGTGATTATTTTTGTCTGTGCTTTTATTATCGCTACGATGGATACAATGTTTGTGGTTTTCGTGCAACATGCTTGTGGATTATTTACAACATTAGGGTAGAATCCTTGACATTCGGTATAAAATCTGTATAATAATAAGATTATCATAAAAATTTATAATAAATGAAGTACTTTAAAATATTTTACTGTATGATAATAAATTATTGATAAAGGCATAACTGTTGCAGGTATCAACTTCGTCATATAATCGACAATAATATTTTGTTGATAAATTTGTATCCTTCGAAATCAAATGATAAGTCTTATAAAAAGATTTCTGAATGCATTCGTAGACATCAAGAAGCTATACAGTATGTAATTTTACAACATTTCTAATCTAAAAAAATGTTTATATTATTTATTAAATGAATTGATAATGAAAGAATAATTTATAGTTATTAAGATTATTGACTTTTTCTATGAAGGTTTACCGATCTATTGGAATCATTTTATTCCACATCCATTTTTCTCTACTCGGGAATTAGTATAATTGGAATGAGTGTTTCTAGTCTACAGGTATACAACTAAACTTCCTTATTCGACGTAATCAATTACAGGCTCTTATAATACATTTCATTCATATCATGTTATAAAGAATTACAAATTAAAGAAATGCATTCTATATTATATAAAAACTGTGATATAAGATACATGCAAAATTTCATATGAAATGAAATATTATTTGGGATATACAATTTTTTTAACAATTTTAAAATATATATATATATATATATATATATATATATATATTAATTCTTATTAAAGCACAAATAAAATATAGAAAAAAGAAATTCAAAAAATTAGAAGTAAATACATGCAATAAAACTTATTTGTGTTCTCATATAGTAATGCTTATCAGAAAGGATTACACGTCATAACAATCACTGCATTACATTATTGATTTTCATTGTTTCATGCAATGTTTAATACGATGTACGTATTGAACGATTAATGTAATTTTTTCTATCTTTTAATATCGAAATAATGAATATCGTATTATAGAATGTTTGGCTGTATTATAATATCACATGTTTAGGCTATTCTAAATGTCAATGAGACCAAACAATTTTTTCAACAAATGTGTGTTTGTAATACGACATTATTTATTATCTTGTTTCAATGTGTGAACGGTCAACGGCTTATCGATCATAGTAGTAAAATGCACGAACATCTGTAAGTATTTAAAAGTATTTATACGCTCGCTGTTTTTAAATGATTAAATACTGTCAAGTTTATTCTTGATTAGGAATTAACTAGACAGATAAAATCTTTCAGAGGATACAAAATAAAAAATGATTATTATAATTTTCATCGATTTCAGAATAAATACCGAGTGGTATCGAACATCATTACGAACAAGAAAAGGAATCTATTTCATGTTATTCAGATCACGAAAACCTTGTATGCTAACTGCTGCAAAAATGTTCAACGTATCCATGGAAACTTTTAGCGCCGTAAGAATTATCATTTTTTATAACTTTATATATAAATATGTTTTCGTACTAATTTGATCTCTTTTGTTCAAGATTGTTCGTACCTCGATTTCGTATTTCACTGTTTTGCGATCTATGCAATGAAATTTTAAAAAATGAAATTTTACGATTGTTAAAGATATGGAGTAACACATGCAAAAATTATTTTTCCAAAAATAATATTGTCAAAAATTTGTCATATAGTTTTCCCTGTAAATTTTCGATATTATGTAAATAAATAAAAAGAAATTAAGTGTCAGTGAAATAAAAATTAAGATCAATAAATAATAATAATTACTGTTAGCCAAAATCTTTGATTTCTAAAAGATTCAAATTACATAGTAGACATTTCTATATTTTCAATTTATAACAGATGCAAAAACTAAAAAAATTCTGATTGAAGGAGAATAGGAATAATTATAACATTGGAAGAAGAATTGAAAGGATTTGCTAAATTCAAAGTAATTCAATTTTATCCATTCGTCATATAGAATAAGCACAAATAACTTTTGCATTAAACTATTGTTTACTACAGAATAAATGTTATCGACTATTAAAATAAATTGATTTCGACATACAATATAGATAAGTAAATAATTGCTAGTTAATAATAACTACTTCGCAAAAATCAAATGGGAACATTCCCTTTGTAACTGAACGATAAAATACTTCGCTTGGATGGATATTTTCACGTAAAAGGGAAATGATTGAGGTATTAATTATTCATTACAGATAAGCGTGTAAATCCAGACATCTGTATAATTATCGACATCCCCTGTGACTGTTATTGATACCAAGAGAATCATAAATGACAAGACTATTATTGAACTGACTATGAGTAGTTCGGACAAGACAAGGGGATCTCTCTATTTTAGTCTATTCTCGACATTCTATGAAAGTGATGGATTTCTTTGATGGTCGTCACTACGCGATCAATAAAAGCATGCTATCATTATTGGGCCAATGGCCTTATCAATCGATTAGAACAAAATACATTCGTTTGGAGATTATATTTTTATTAGCTGGGACACAAATTTTAGCTAAGGTGGAGTATTTTTTATGTACACATATTATTAGAATAGAAAATTTTATGAAATAGATTAGGATCACTTATTTTTTATCCTATAATATTATAAATGTTATTTTAAATGAGCACTTAATGAGTTCCTCATTTTCCGTTCTCTTTACTACAGGTAGCAGCTACCATAACTTCCTTTAGAGATAGAAATGTACTACTAGACGACATGGCACCACTTGTTGCTGATTCTATCGCAGCAATCAAATTAATTAACGTAACAGTACAAAAAGAAAAGGTAATTATTGCATACAGTTATTCAAATAAACTATATTCCTTTTTTTTGTCATATTTGTGCAACGTAGTGAAATAACTGTGAGTAGCTTTGTTAGTATTATTCACCCAAATTTTGTGTGAAAATAAAAGAAAAATATATAATAACTATTGTCCTATTGAAATAAATACATGGCAAATGTCTTAATAAAAAATTGTTAATCACAGATGAAAATACTTCTAAATCGTATGCAAACAGATTATGCTTTATTCGCTACAGATGGTGAAATGAAAATAATGGTGGAATATGCCGAGAATGGAAGAAAATTTACTATTGTGTATATAGGTAATTAATTCAGTTGAAAATAACAAATTTTTTATATGTATTGTTTATGCATGCCTTTTCGTAGGAGTTTTTTTTGTATCAATGCTACAATTTATGATTCCACCACTAAAGTCAATCATCTTGAGTAGCATGAACGGATCGAGCGAACGACCATTGATACATCACGTTGAATATTTTGTAGATTCTCAAAGATATTATTATCTTATTATTTTCCATTCTTACGCGGTTATCTTTATCTGTGCTTTTACTATTGCTACTATGGACACAATGTTTGTGGTCTTTGTGCAACATGCTTGTGGATTGTTTACAGCATTAGGGTAAAATCTTTAATATTCGATGTAGGATAAAATCTTTGACTGTATAATAACAATATCATAAAAATTTATAATAAATGAAGTATTTTTAAATATTTTACTATATGATAATAAATTATTGATACAGACATAACTGTTGCAGGTATCAACTTCGTCATATAATCGACAATAATATTTTGTTGATAAATTTGAATCCTTCAAAATCGAATGACAAGTTTTATACAAATATTTCTAAATGCATTCGTAGACATCAAGAAGCTATACAGTTTGTAATTTTACAATATTTCCATTTTTAAAAAAATTTATATTATTTATTAAATGAAGTGATGATGAAATAATAATTTGGAGTTATTAAGATTATTGACTTTTTCTATAAAGGTTTGCTAATCTATTGGATAAATATTATTCAACGTCGTTTTTTCTTGTATCAGGAATTAGCATGATTGGTATGAGTATTACTGGACTGCAGGTATACAATTAAACTTTCTTATTCGTAGTAATCAATTTGTCTTTTTCAAACTACAAACAACCCTCTTGTAACATAATTCATTCGTACAGTATAATTCATACAGCATAATGAGAAATTACGAAGTATTTAAGTAATTAGGAATTTTTTTGTCAATTTTTCTATTTTGTTATGTAAAAATTGTCTTCTCGAAGTAACTTGTTATAAGAGGGTATTCTTAAATTTTTCTAACATATTATACCAAGTATAATTTTTTCTAAGTATCATGTTATGAAAGATTTGTATATATTATAATATCTATATATATTATAATAATATTTAGGCTATACTAAATATCAACGAACCCAAACAATTTTTTCAACAAATGTGTGTTTGTTATACGACATTAATTCATGTCTTGTTTGAATGTGTAAACGGTCAACGACTTATCGATCATAGTAGTCAAATGCACGAATATTTGTAAGTTGAATGTTTAATTTAACAATTTTGAGTTTATTTTGAATTAGGAATTAACTTGGTAGATAAAATATTTTACAGATAAGGATAAAAAATGATTGCTATAATTTTCATCGATTACAGAATAAATACCGAGTGGTATCGAACATCATTACGAACAAGGAAAGGAATCTGTTTTATGTTACTTAGATCACGAAAATGTTGTACGCTAACTGCTGCGAAAATGTTCAACATATCTATTGAAACGTTTACCTCTGTAAGAATCATTATTATTTATGATTTTATCTAAACATATTTACGTACTAATTCGATTTCTTTTGTTCAAGATTGTTCGTACATCGATTTCATATTTTACCGTTTTGCGTTCGATACAGTAAAATTTTGATAAATAACATTTTATGTAATCATACATTGATTATTAATATGCTAAGTAACACAAATTATATTAACAATTAATAAAACAGCTATATATACAAATGACATATATTTTGACAAATTATATGCCAAAAATTTTTAATTTTTTCTAGATATAGTTATTTTCTAAAAATTTCCAAACTCTTCTTTTATTTTATATACTAATATAGTTAAGAATATCAATCAATTGTTGTGTAAAAATTTTTAATTTTTATAAAATTCAAATGATATAATAGACATTTTTATTTAAATTTTAAAATTCGGTCAAAACAGTAAGAAAATTCTTAGAGATATCTTCATATATAAATAACACGAAGTTGTATAATTCCAAAAACGACAACTTCAACGATTCTCAGTCAACATCACTTTCTGCTTTGTATTTTAGGCTTTTGAAATTTGATTCAGTATATTCGCAAGGAAAAATTTGTCTTAATCTTTTATTTGTATCACTTATTTGCGACAATGTTTTCCGATTAAAAAGCTAATTGTAAAAGAAAAAAAAAAAAAAAAAAAAAAGATAAGAAAAATAGAAAAATATATGAGCAAAATGAATCTTGATTATGACATAAACAAAAAGGTTTTAAATTTGGAGAGCTTGGGTAGAAAGATTTGTTCGGACTTACGAAATCTTCAAAGGGAACGAATTATACTTTCTCGAGAAGCCAAATCCCTTTTACGTGAATTTAAACGAGAAGAAACACGAGATCATAATAAAAATAAGGTGATCTTAAAATAAGATCATTCAAATTATTCGATTATGCGATTGTGCGATTCTAATAATATACATATTTCATAGAAAGATGATAATAAACCTTGTAGTTGTGCAATTTGGGAAAATGATATAAGAAAAGAGGATAAAAATGAGGCCGAAGGACCTACGAAATTGATCACGCAAAATGAAATATCCTATAAAAATTTTTGCAATGAATGTTGTCAACATTGCGTTCCAAGATATGATAGCAATATGATATTACAAACTTACAGGTGCAATGATTCATTTATCAATTATATTTTCTCTTCTTTTTTTTTTTTTTTTTTTTTATAAAATTCAATGATACTCTCCTCTTAATTGTTTTCAGATACGATGAACCATTTTACTGTGATCATGCTTTAAAAAATACCGATTACTCTTGCATCGGTGATAATGTTATGATTAAAGACGATGCCAATGGTGATAATAATTTTAATGGTATCGATGAGTTAGACAAATATAACGAAACATGTACAATTAATCCTTCATATTTCTATGACTTATGCGTATTTTGCGACGATGATAATATGGAAGATACGCATGTGTTATCGACCAATCATAAAATTAGTGAGTCGAAAAAAACTGATATGAAAGAATTAATAGAAAGACAGAGAGGTGGAGGAGAAAATTCGAATTCAGAATCAACGATCGATAAATTATCAAGTCAATCGATTTGTACTTGCGAGTGTGATTTATGTGCTCTTCGAAACAAATATGGCGAGAGACCTCCTTGCTCTAAAGAAAGCAATGAAATCGATCGTTCTTTCGATATTGATAATGAAGATAATTTGTCAATAAATCAAGCGACGTGTTTGGAATTGCCAGAAATTAGTCAAGTAACGATAACTCGAGTTTTTCAAGGAAAAAAAAAACAAAAAAACATGAATATAATAAATTTACAATAAATTTCTATTCTCTTTTCTCTTAGTATAGCATCATTTCTTATATTTCGTTTTGTAGTATTGTAAAATCGACAAGTTACGAGAAGCATTGGAAAGATTGAAAAATCGCAATCACACATTGAGGAAATTATTAAAAAGTCAGGAATGTTTTCTGAAAAATCCAAAATGTACATATTGTTCATTTCTTCTTAAAGAGTACGACGATATCGATTGTGAAAAGAAATCCCAAAATCATCGAGATAATAAAAAGATTACGAACGATCTCGTCGCAATGGTGAAAATTCTTCAAAGTAAATGTCGAATAAAAGACGGAATGATCGTTGCTTTGGCAGACGAATTGAAAGGATCTGATAAATACGAAAGAATTCAAAGGATTCTTCAGAAATTGTCCGATAATAATCTCAATTGTCAGATCATTGATTTCGATCGTTCAACATTATGGAAATATTTGGTATCTAAAATATTCTTACCTATATCGAAAGAAAAATATTGTCCACGAGAAAACTCATCGAAGCGAATTTACAATCGGTTTATTCATCCTAATTGTTCTTTTTCTTTCCAAAATTCAATTACAACTATATAAATACTCGGCCATGTTTTTTATTTATACTGTTAGCGACATCTGTCGTGAAATGCATGAACTTTTTCGAAATCTCGCTCTTCACAATATCATTGTATCTATTGTAAAATGTTGCATACATTGCATACATTTTTAGAATATGTTTTTATCATCGTTCGATTACTGTCCCTTTTAAATTCCTTTGAAAAAACTCGCAAACGATATAGTCCTTTCTATCAATGATGATTTTCCTTGGACAATTGTTATTCTTATTTGTACAATTATTATAATCTTATTTTCACATAGTTCTTATTATACATTTATGATATTTATAACATCGTTTCTGATAGTATCTCTTTCTATTTAAAATCGAAATTAACATAAAAAATAATTATTCATTAACCCATTAATTTTACCAATTTTTCAATATTATTAAATTGATTTAAATAATATGCTTGCTTCGTAATCCGTTAATTACTATTTTATATCATTTATATATTGGTTAGGAATGAAAAAAATAAACGAGATTGGAAGACAAAAGCGTACTGTGCCTATGCTGATAATCATCGTTAGATCAACTATGGAAAATCTTTAATAAAAAAAAATTTTTTGTACAAAATACAAAACTTCATTTACAATTATATCTTAATTCAGAATTTATTAATCCGCGTTGATAAGATAATGATAACAATTATAATATACTACCCATTATAATATACTAAAGAAATAATTTGCTAATTATTTTCAGCAATGTATTATAATATAATATGTTTATCTTTACGTATTATTAACAATTCTTTTCTACATTGTATGAAAATAAATGAAAATTTTACGTTTCGAATACGTCAGCTTTCTAACAAGACATTTTGTTAAAACGATAGACGTAAATTTATAAGTGCATGTTCTTTATGAAACATGTTCAATATTCAATGGATTCTATTTTGATATCATTACTACCTGTATTATTGATAAAAATATATGGAAATCTTAGTGTATGTTCAACGAAAGTTTCTAAAAGATTTTTCAATGGAACCTCCCTTCGATTTCTAGTAAAATTGAAATGATAATATCATTTAATAATTTTTTCAAGATTCTTTTAAATTTCCAACACACGAAAAGGACGTCGCTTATCCTGTTATATAAGAACACTATCAAATGACGTACGTTGGGTTGCCCTAATCAATGCAGATTTTCTTAATGCTGTGCTCGATAAAAATCTTTGTGATTCCTTGTCATTACCTTCTTGCCTATAATAATAGAAATTGAAAAACATTGAATCGATTAAATATGTCATGTTGCTGATTTTAGTATTATATATCTAATACATTGTATCGAATCAATTTTGGACGAATTAATTTATTCGTAAAATATTTTTTATAGCTTTTCCTGAATAAAAATATTGCATATGGAGAAATATTATTGTCATATCTTTTACATTAGAGACCTTATTTTTATTAATTATATTTTTTGTCTTCTTTTAATATGTTATAAAAGAAATTTTTTCATTATTTGAAAATAAGATGTGCAAAATTGAGTATAGTATTCAACATGTGTAAATAAATAATAAAAGTAGATATTTTATTGGAAAATTTCGATATATTATACTGAGTATAGTATTGTATCTATACTATTGGATTAGCCAATAAATGATATCAGAATCTATAATATTTTATGTCTAAATAAACAAGAATAATATTTTTTATTACAAATTTTGTTCAATTCAATAATATACTATATTATACTATATTGGTATTTTATACAATAAAATATATTATATAGCCAATAAATAATGTTTGAATTTTTAGTTAATAAATACTAGTATTTTTAGTAAAAATAATATTTACTAACATATAAAATACTACAATTTCCGACATTATTTATTGGGCAAATGCAATCATATTATCTTTGTAATGCAAATATATGTGTGTGTATAGTATATTGAAACATAAAATAATTTACTTTTGTAATGGAACAACATCATGGTGTTTATTCGAAGAACTCGGTTGATCCCAAACATCTCTTTCTGATATTGTTAAAATATTAAGTGAACTGGATTTTTTTCTTTTTATCGATCTCTGTCGTAAAGTATCGGTTTTGATGTTATAAGATAAGAACACTTTATTGGAGACCTGTTTCAACGATGTATTGAAAATAAATAATTTAAAAAGAAAAATTCATAACGATTTACTTACCGTTCGATATTTTCGAAGAATGACTTTATCCTTAATAGAAGTTAAAGTTGATGATATTTGATCGTTCTTGGTTTTTCTTGTTTGTTTATTTTTTTCGTTCGAACTTCGTGAGATCTCATCAATTGATTGAAGTTTTTGAAAAGATCGAAGAATCGAATCCAAAGGTTTTGAAAGATCATCGCAGGTGATATCGGATGTCTATCATTTGAAATTAGAAAAATATATACTTGTAAAAAGGAATTATGTGCTATGTCAAACTATGTGTATATGTGCATATCAATATGTATTTGTAAGATTAAAAAAAGTAATATATCTTCTTTTCTGCGCTATGTCAAGCCATGAATATGCAATTTATATAATATATAAAAAAACAATGATGATAATTATAATAATAATAATAATAATAATAATAATAATAATAATAATAATAATAATATGTCGCATCATTTTTTTATAACATCAACGAATGTAATTTTCTTTTACGAAAAGTTAGAGAACGCGTAAAAAGCAAAATACGTCTTTTAGGAATTCTCATTAAATCTATATCTTTCTTCGATCTCGACAAAACGATATTTCTTTTATGCGAAGTATAAAGAAATCGATGTGTAAACGGATCGGTTCGCATAGCTCGGAACTCCGAATATATCTGCGCATGTTCTGAACGAAGGAAGAATGCTATAGCTTCCTTCCACCATCGACGAATATCCCTTTTCATAATAGTCCGTGTTCGTGACGAATAATAACTCTCATAATATGCAAAATGTCGGAGATATCGAGAACACGATTTCCTCGTGTGCCGTAGAATCGAGGAATGTGTTGGCGCCATTAATCGATCGATGTCGATCTGCGACACATAGATAAGTATATAAGTATTTCTTTTCTCTCTAATTTCGTTTACCTTTTTTTTTTTAACTAGAGATCAATTTAAGAATTTAACCCCTTACATTCCCCAGCCAATTTTTTAATATAATTTACCAGAAACTTTCAAGACATTTTCTTGTGATACCGTTAGTATCGAAAATTAAAAAATACAAAATACATATGTATACCAACGTAGCGGTGCCTATGGTATGTAAAGGGTTAATTTTTTTAAAGACATCAACGTACCTTATGTTTAATACGATGAAAATGAGAAGTTGCAACGATTGGTTGAGTCTGCGTTACTATCGGTTTCGATGTACTTTGTTTTTTATCCGTGTCACCAAAAAGACCTTTCGATTCTGCCACTTTGATCATAAACAAAGAATCAAATTGCATCATTTCCTTTCGCTTAATTACAGTTATAAAACATCCTGGTTCTAATATCCGAGTACTATCTTTATCATAGATTTCGTCGAAAGTTCGAATTTCGAAAAGATCGCTCTTCGGTACCTAAGATTTTCGTCATCGATTAATGTTAATCCTTTTGCGCTCCTATATCGAATCTGATTAAAGACATCATATTTCGTTCCAGCCAAGTCTATCAAGGCAAAGTATATATCGAATTGTTTACTTTCGAATTATAAATATTTTATATAAATGTTGTCACATCAGTTAAAAGATAAAATACTATAAATTACTATTAAATACTTAATATAAATATATCTATATAAATACGTTATTCTATTAATTAGGTAGTAAAATATTGATACAGTAGCAAGCTATAATAGTATTATTTCAATACTGACTAAAAATGACTAACTCAGTGGACCAGTTGGAACGAAATGCCGAAAATAATTCAGACACGCAAAAGATTAAAGAGAATTTAAATAAATAAATAATATTTTATAAAAGAGACAAAAATAACAACGATCTTACGTTGATATTACGGTATGTCGTAGAAAATGGTATTTCGTCTTCTTCGTGTTGATTTACCTTCTCTGCATGAGACAAATCAGTAATAGACGATTCCTCCTCGAATTGTTGTTCATCATTCGAATTTTTGGCTCGTAGGGAATGCTCCGTTGACGTTTGAATGATAGTATTCTGTCCTTGTTTTTCCTTCAATATGGCTTTCCTCTTCGGCTAATTAAACCAAAGATGCGATTATAAAATACGTTAAAAATTAGCTCCTAGTAGTTGCGTTAGAAAAAGTTCTTACCAGACATTCCCGAATATACTTTTCAGTAGCTATTTGATTAACATAATCGACAACTTGCTGTACCATTTTAGTTGTTTCGGAGGGTAAAACAGTATGTACTTCGTAGATTAAAAACTGTACGTTCGGTCTTGTTAGTGCATATTTCAAAGTAGTCAATTGTTCGATTAAAATGGCACGAGTTTTAGAAAATTCGTCGTCAGTATTTGTCAGTGATTCTAATAACTTCGTATCACCACCGCGAGCAACCACAAGATCAACGATATCCTTAACACCGATGTAACTGGACGGTGGTGCAGCTAAAACAACGGTTGCTCTATCTATTTCAACCGATGGAGGTGGTGAGATGTATCTGAAATTATCTTATAATAAATTCAGTTTTTCAATCATTTTCAAAATCTATTTAAACGATCCTTTTCATCAAATACATTACTTTTCCGAGAATACTCGACATTGTTGCAATGTAATTCCAAGCTTCTTCAAATAGTCCTCGTATTCGTAACGACGATCACCCGTGCCAAAGGCTAAAAGTCTACCAGCACCTTCTATATTTGATAAAAGTTCTGCTAAATATCCTGTATGACGTGGTGCTATTGAATGAGTTAAAACTACAGGACCACATAGTCGACCTATTCGCATGGCTAGAGCTATGGCTGCTGCTCCAAGACATAACGATCGTTCCTATATAAACCATACAATAATAAATAAAAAAAGCATTTTGTAATACAATTCCAATTACATACCAAAAATATGAATCGATGTTCACGAACGAGACTAGAACAAGCAATCCTCTCTCGTATCTTTTCGTGTACGTTTATTACTTTTGGACAAAACGAATCGAAAGCATAAGTATTCTCGTCTAATTCCGCAACTTCACAATTTTCACAAAGTTCTAATCCAACCTTCTTTGATAATTCCTTGATCACTTCAATCTTATTTATGCTACCATTCGATGTATTAATCCATCCAGAAGCAATAGTACCTCCTTCGGACCAAACAATACCTTCGCCAGTACGCAGATGTTTCGGCAATAGTTTATCTATTTATATGATCTTTCAAATAAATATGTTCATCCACCTTGAAAGAGATTTATAGTGCAAAATTGAGGAGAAGTCCTTCCCAAGAAGGAATGTGGGTCTAATTAGTTGAAACGGCCGATTGCTGCCACACAATTTGGCATAAACGTTCAAATGTTAAATATTACTTATTAACCATAATAACCAAAGTAAATATGGAAATCCTACAACTATATGTCACTAGAGATTCTACTCTGTAGATTTGAAGAGCTTCAAAGTTGGAAATGGATCGAATAGACGAAAAGCTCTTCTTAACCTTGTACCGTCCTGGAAGTAAACTTCTGAACTCTGCACAACACTAACTATTATAACTTTGAATATATTCTTATAACTACAGAAATATGATTTACCAAGTGTAAGTGCTGATTCAGCTATTCGCAAACGAGACATACTGGCTGCTAAATGTGTCCTAACTTCTAAAAGAGCGTTCTCGATGTCTTTTAAACCAACCGCCTGAACAATGTGTCAAAAAAAAAAATAAGTTTATCAAAAAATAAGATTAACAAATTTCATTGATGTATATTCATTATACCTTAAAAATTCGATCACGTGTCTTGATAGTAACGATATCACCTCTTCTGGAAAATTTTCTTCCTTGCATATCGTACAACAATAACCAGACGATCTTTTCACGATTTTTTAATTCATGATTTCGAGACCAGAATCCAACATCTTGCAGAACGTAATTCAGAACATTTCTATCTGAAAACAAAAAAGATATAAGATGCATATCAATATCTATGCTATATCTCGAAAAGTAAAGTTGCTATGATAAAAACAATTCTATTTTTAAAATCAATGGATCAAATATACTCAAGAATAGGTTTAAGATCTTGAATTTAATACTAAATTATAAAAATAAACAAATTTATAAATTAGACGTAAACTCTTGGTTCTTTTCCTAATTAAACAACTTACATCTTAAAACATCGTACACAAGTCCAAATACACGTCGCATTTCAGCTTCGTTGGCATAACCAGACTGATTTTCTTCTTCTCCAAGAACTTTAGCTGCTAATAGGATATCTTCGATTCGCCATCCCGGTTCAATGTAAGTTTCCGTCATAGAACCATTAGAACTGAACATAGCGGACAAACTACTCGTATCTTCTTCCTTCAAGATTTTCGCCTTCACAATTCGTTCTAATTTTCCTGGACTCCATTCGTAATCCTGGGGATCCCTTAATTTCGTTCCCTTTTCATCTTTTCTTCTTGTTTCCACCATTATCGAGGATGTAGAAATTAGTTTGCATCAGAGTCTACGTACTACAGTGATCAAACTTTTTAGAGACGATTTTATCTTCTCTAAAAAGATACACGGTTAAAGAGATCATACTTAAAAAAAAAATAAAAAAAATACAGAATTTCGATTCATGTACTATAATATATCTCTAATCGACTGATCCGGATTTTTAAATTTGTCAAACTCAAAAATATCTAGAAATGATTATTACTACACTAACCTGTAATATACTTATATCATTACGATTTATATTTTATCTAAAATACGAAATCGGTATGAATGAGCTTCAAACATTTTAAAAATAATTCGAACGATCGAGAATTGAACGAACAATTAATTATTATCTAAACGAAAAACTACATGTGACCACGCAGCTATGAACTTATTCATAATGACAGATGGAACATCGTTGACAGCGTCAATTGTATGATGATAAACAATATATAAACGTCAAAAGAAAAATGCAATTCTGTATTCTGCTTCATTTCTTAAATGTCGTGTTTCGTGAATGTCTCCTTCATCCCCACTTCTGTCCCTCTCTCTTTCTATTTCTCTTTCCTATCATAAATATGTATGCATGTATTTAATTTATTATTAAATAAAAGTATACATCCTTACTCTAATCCGATTATTTTGATGTCTCTTTCTCGTTGTAATTCGACCAGTGTGTAATAAACTCGATGGCGCCATTGCGTATTGCTGGGTAAAATCAAATTGTTCAGTTCCTTGTTACGTTGTTCCTCTTTCAATAAATAACGCCGTGGCATCCAGTGTACAATAATAAGTCGAAAAATGTTCGCATAAACATCGAATATGTTTGCTTTAGGAGTATCTGCGGATGTTTTAATCGAATCGACAACCTTGAAATCCGATTCATCATTCGATATCTCAGAACAAATCGTTGCGGACATTGGATTTTAATAAAATAAAAAAGTGGAACGTACAATGCGTTGATGGAAAAAAAAGAAAAAACAGATGTTTAAAGTTCTTCGAATGGAAGAGAACTGAAGAAAAAAGTTGTCGTTTCTGTCGTAGACGATTCGCTTCCTAACATCGCGTGTCACGGTAACATCTTCCATGAATTCGGGTCTCGCTGTAAGGCGAGCTAGCGAATAACCATCTAACTCGAAGGAACGTAATATATTCATACTGCGGCTTATGCATTTTTCATAGTACATACGTTTTTAAAATCAATAACTGATCGTTTTATCGATTCTGTCCTCGTTCTTATATAGGAATGATTAGAGACATTCTGTAACAGGATCATTCGTGAAATTCATATTGTCAATACATAACCAGAGTTATTCTATCGTCATCGAGAAAAAAATTTCAACGATGTAACGTGAGTTTAATGTCTCAAATATCGTGACACAATATTACCTCTAACAAGCGATACTTGGTGCAATATCTCATGCGATGTCTTATATTTTATACAAAATCAATTTAAAAATATCAGCTAGTTACGAAGGTTTCCGTAATTATTTACATAAACATACAGGCACATCGCTAGAGAAGCACGAGCTTCTTGATTATCAAATTACTCAATGATTTAAAAGCAATACCTTATATCTTATAGACGTAGTACGTAGAATCTTTTTTGAGTGTACGCATATGATTACCAAGGATGATTTCTGATCCATAAAACAAAACGATTTTTCTGGTTTTCCATAACACTCAATCAAATTATCTAAATAATGTATTGAAAAATGATGCGTTAAAATTATAAGATTATCCATAAAAAGAAATTGGATATTAATATTAATTTATTATATCTTGAGAATACAGTCGCATCTCGCTATTGACAAATCCATGATCTCTACTCATTGTATTAAACTGCTAATTACCAGTTCATTATTATTCGGTCCTTTTATGCATGATTTTGAACACAGAATCTAACGTTATGTAGAATTTATGTTTAGAATTTAGATAAAAATCATATACATATATATAAAATAATTATAAATAGATGCAATTATATATATATATATATATATATATATATATATATATATATATATATATGTATATATATCATTACATCGCTTACGAAGAGAGGATCAGTAATATTTTCCCAGTCATTATATCTCTCATATCAAGTAAATCTAAATGATTATATAAAATGGCTAAAAATTACGATGTAGAGTCTTCATAATTTCTTTAAAAAATCCATGCAAATGCCAAAATTTAAAGAATAATTCTGTAACTGTATAGACATAATATATAAAATATTGAAATTTTTCAATTTGTAAAAAAAAAAGGTAAATAAATATTTTCCCAGAATAATTCGATATTAAATATTTTAATAATCAATTTTATGATTTGGTTTAATATTTTATTTTTAGTTGATATAAATTTTATTATTTTTCTTTTATTTTCAATTAAAATTAATTTTCCTGACAAATTATTATTCAATATATTTTGTATTATATACATATACATCTATATATACATATACATACTTATATTATACTATATTTTTTTATATGATAATAAGAACGTTGAATTTATACCCATCTT
This sequence comes from Vespa crabro, assembly GCF_910589235.1. NCBI lineage: Eukaryota > Metazoa > Arthropoda > Insecta > Hymenoptera > Vespidae > Vespa > Vespa crabro. Next base: position 3,123,584 of record NC_060964.1, read on the forward strand.
TTTTATTTAAAAAGTAAAATATTAAGCACAAATCATAAGTTATAATAATTTTAATATAAAAAATACCCACAATTGGACATTATATAAATATTAATTTAAATATCATATAAGAAGACTATTGCATGGTATACGTTCGTATCTTATATGTCATATTTTATAATATTTTATTTCATGTACCCGTATATAGTCCTTAAAATGTAACTATATAATACTCTTATATAACTTATATATAACTTTAATAACTCTTATATAACTCTTATACAATTATATAATAGTCTTATATAATACTCTTAAATAATTTTATTTAATGTTCATCATTATTCTCATCGAATGTTTGCAACAAAAAATAATATGACAAAGACGTATTAAGTATCTAAAAGTAAAAAAGCAAAAATGCTTAATCGAACGAAAATTAAAAATAATATGTAATTTGTAATAACAATGTTTACCTTAATGAAAAGATCCAATGAAATACAAAAGAGGTGACATGCTGTCAATATAATTGGTTTCTGTACCAATATAAGAAGAACACCTTTCATCAGTTTAATATTTCCATCCTGATACCATCCACAGCAATAAATACTTTGTCGGAATGCTTCACTCTGTATATATAAAAGAAATACTTGATATTAATACAATGAAAAAGAGTTAAAAAGAGAAGAAGTATATTATTCGAAAAGATGAATACCTCAACACCAAGAATACTTCCATACCAAGAATACAAAAATGCTTGGGTCATTTTCATCATCCCATAAATAAGAAACAGAACAGTTTTACCTATACTTATTTCTGTCTTTTCAATGAAAAATATATTAAGTTATTATAGCGAAATGCTAATATAAAAAATTATATTTTTAATTCGCCACTAATTTATTAAAAGAAAGAAGAAAAGTATTGAAGAAAATGTTAATATTATCGATGAAGATCGTTTATACTATGAAGTATTAAATAAAATATGTATCAATATCGAAATTATATATAAAGATAATTATTATACCTGAAACATTTGAAATATCAACGCACATAGGACGATGACACTGCTCACTATTAAGCACAGCACGATTGGTCCATAAACATTTTGTATGATATCACGACAACGTAAAAGTAAGATCTGTCTTTTAATGCAGTTACGTAGAATAACATCGAGCTCCTTAGATGATTTTCCAAGATTCTCACATTCGAAACACATGGCACGTAAAACTCCACTCATTTGAAATATGTAAAATCCGTAAACCGTATCGACGGCGCTGGTCACGGAAATCACGAACCAACCGAATATAATTTCGAAAAGAAATTGCACTTGAAAAACCATATTCGGAGTTCCATCGATCCATGGAAAAGTGGCAGGATAGGGAAGAATATAATGTTTGGGACTGACGTTCTTGATAACTTGATAGACGATCAATAAAAACGATCTAAATAAATACATTAGTATTACAAACATGGTCAAATAGTAAACAAAATATGCAGGACGTTTAAAAAGATTTAGCAATGACAATATAACAGGTCGACAATGTGTTTTTTTAAGCATTTCTTCGAACATCGATTCGAGATTCATATTCAATTCGTGTAATTGCTCTCGATATAAAAAGAACATCAGTGCCTGACAAAAAATTCAATATAATTTTCATTATTTCACACTGACGATCAAATATCTAACATACCTTTACAGCTACTAAAGCAAAACTTCCTAAAGGACTGAGCCCTTTCGTTAATACTTTTATATTATCAAGATTTTCTAGACAGAATTTCAATGAACCAAAAAACATAAAGGTTCCAGATAATACAGTGAAAATTGGTAAATATCGATAGAAACATAAATTCCTCGTATTTTCCATAGGCCATAAACCGGCACATAACAATATACGTTTTATAAAACACTCATATTTTCGATACGTTGCCAGTTGTTCTACCATCATCGAATGAATAAAGATCAGCAATATAACGTGAGTTCAATGCCTCGTATATCGTGACAGAGTATCGCTTCTAACAAGCGTTGTAGAAGCGACTTGATACGATATCACATGCGATTTCTTAAAGATACATTTCCTACTTACTTCGATCCGCACATTCGTCATTTATGCGATCAATTTGAAAATATCGGATAGTTACAAAGTTTTACGTAACTCTTTAGGTAAATGTATGGTTGCATCGAAAATTGCTGGAGAAGCAAACGGTACTTTCTCATTAAATTACTCGATGATTTACAAGTAATACCCTTATAGACGTACCTTATAGACGTACTACATGGAACATCTTTTTGAAAGTGTATTTGTATGATTATCAAGGGTGATTACTCATCCACAAAACAAAATCTACTCAGTCGTTAGTAGTGCTCTGACGTTCTGATTTTCGATAACATTCAATTCAATCATCTATATAGTGAATAAAGAAACAATATATCAAAACTGTAAGTTTATCTATAAAAGAATATTGCATATTAATATTAATTTATTTAATTTTGAAAATACCCACGTTTTACTAATGACAGATCAATCGGATGATTATTTCCTGATCTCTTCATGCATGATTTTGAGCCCTTAAATCAAAATTATTCAGAATGTTCTTTTAAATGTTTCTACCTAAAAAAAAAAACACGTATACATGTACATAAAATAATTATAAATAGATATTTTACGTCATTACATATACCATTTCATCGCTTACAAAGGGAGGATCAAGTGGAATATCCCGTCGTTGTGTCATATTATTTTCAATTAAAAAATAAATTATTAATGTTTTATAAAAAAGATGATAATTTACAATTGCTTTAATATATCAGGTACAAAGTGAATATTATACAAATACTAATACAAATACTACAAAACAATACAAAATCATAATCACGTGTGCTTTAACTTTTTATATCATATATTATACATAACGTACACATTGTGATATTGTTACAAATCATGTGCGCGTATATAATGCTTATACTATTTATTTTTATATAAAATTAAGAAATAAGGCATATTAGGTCGATTTAACGTTTATCATTAGCTTCATCGAAAGTTTGCAACAAAAAGTAATATGACAAGGATGTATTCAATATCTGAAAAAAAAAGAGAGAAAATTTATAAACGAATGAAAATAACAATGATATCTGATTCATAATTAGTGTCATTACCTTAACAAAAAGATCCAATGAAATATAAAATAAGTGACATGCCGATAGCACAATCGGTTTTTGTACCAATATAAGAAGAACACCTTTCATCAGTTCAATGTTTCCATTCTGGTACCATTCGCTACAATAAACACTACGTCTAAACGCTTCACTCTATATAAAAAAAAAAATATTTTTAAAATAATATAATAAGAATGAACCTGAAAGAGAAAGTATATTATTTGAAACGATGATAATACCTCGGTAATTAAAATACTTCCATACCAAGAATACAAAAACGCTTGCGTCATTTTCACTATCCCATAAAGAAGAGCCACAGTAGCTTTAGCTATACTTATTTCTGTCTTTTCAATGAAGAATATGTTAAGTTATTACACCAAATCGCTAATAGTAACGATGATATTTTTAATCCTCTAGTACATTTACAAAAAAAAAAAAAAAATGTCAACCAACGTTTAGAATCTTTTAAATGCAGATTAGTATTAAATTCAGATGCACAATAAGTATTAATAAAAAAGTAATAAACAAATTTGTCGTACCTGTAACAACTGAAATATCAGTGCGCATAATATAACAACACTACTCAACATCAAGTTCAATACTACTGGTCCATAAATATTCTGAATTATGTCGCGACAACGGAAAAGTAGGATCTGCTTCCTTATGCAATTACGTAAAGTAATATCGTGCTCTTTAGACGATTTTCCAAGCTTTTCACATTCCAAAGACATTGCACGTAATATTCCGATCATTTGAAATATATAAAAACCATAGGCTGAATCAACTCCACTGGTCACAAACACGATGAACCAACCCATTTGAATTTCGAAGAGAAACTGTACTTGATATTGTATATCGAAACTACCATCGATCCATGGGAAAATGGAAGGATAAGGAAGAACGTAATGTTTGGGATTTATGTCCTTGATAACTTGATAACCGATCAATAAAAAAGGTGTACACGTAAGCAAAATTATTGTGATTATTGTCAAATAGTAAAAAATATATGCAGGACGTTGAAAAAAATTGAGCCATGAAAATACGACAGGTTGATAACATACTTTTTCAAGTACTTCTTCGAACATTAATTCGAGATTCAAATTCAGTTCGCGTAATTGCTCTCGATATAAAAAGAACATCAGTGCCTTAAAAAAAAATAAAAACAAAAAAATATAAAATTCAATGTAATTCTTATTATTTGATATTGACGATCGAATATCTCACATACCTTCACAGCTACTATGAGAAAGCTTCCTAAAGGACTGAGTCCTTTCGTTAATACTTTAATATTATCAAAATTTTCTAGACAAAATTTCAATGTACCGAAAAACATAAAGATTCCAGATAATACGATCAAAATAGGTAAATGCCGATAGAAATATGAGCACTCTTTATTTTCTACAGGCCATAAACCGGCGCAGAAAAGTATACGTTTTATGAAAGACGCATATTGACGATATATAGACAATTGTTCTGTCATTTTCGAAAGAAAAAAGATCAGCGATGTAACGTGGGGTCAATGCCTCGTATATCGTGACAGAGTATCGTTTCTAACAAGCAATACTTGATACGATATCACATGCGATTTCTCAAAGGTACATTTTGTACTTGCTTTGTCGCGCACATTCGTCATTTATGCGATCGATTTGAAAATATCAGGTAATTGAAAAGTTTTATCTAACTCGTTACGCAAAATGTACTGTCGTTTAACAGATTGCTAGAGGAGTATGAATTTGCAGCTAGTCTGTCAGATCACTCGATGATTCAGAAGAAATAGCCCGTTTCCTAATAATCAAATAACATAGATTGAGTCTTGCTAAAAAATAATGGATTAAATATGTATTACGACATGTGATATTATTTAATTGTCTCCTATAAGCATCATATTAGGAATTGTAATTTCTTTGGATTCCTGTAAGTAAATTTCAATTAATTTTATATACTATACATATTACTTACATAATAAATTATAATTGTAATAATGTAATTACTATTATTTGAGTTTATTCGACTGAAAAATAACATTGTTTTAAACTATTCCTATGAATAATTTAAAATAGTTTTCACTTATTAAATGGAAAATTTTATCACACTTTTATCCTAATTATAATTCATATCTAATATCAACATCTGCATAGCTAACGAAAGAAAAAGTTCTTTTATGTCTGCTTATTATATCATCTAACTAATAAAATAATTATTTGATAATTAAATGACATTTGAATGATATCTACAAATTTGTACTATTGCAGAGATATAGATAAAAATTTCTAACAAATTAACGTACATTCATTTCTTCGAATGTTTGTAATAAAAAATAATACGATATTGACGTATTGATAATCTGAAAAATAAGTCATATATAATCTTAGACTTATTTTATGATTTACATCAAATATAACGTATAAGATCGTAAATATTATGAATTTACCTTAAGAAACATATCTAATGAGATAGAAAAAAAATGACATGCTACCAATACCATTGGTTTTTGTGTTAATATAAGAAGAATCTTTTTCATAATAGATAAATTACCATATGCGTACCATTTGCAACAATATATCTTTCTGCGAAAATTTTCACCCTGATACATGATAAGATTTAAATAAAAACGGATAAATTTAAATAAAAGATAAAAAAATTTTTTAAACTATAAGTACATACATATTTACCTCGGATATAATGATGCTTCCATACCAAGCATACATAAAAGTTTGTATTCCTTTCATTACACCATAAACAACGAATAAAAGAGTTTTTGACACTGTCATTTCTGTCTTCAACGCAATAAGAAAAATATATTTTTCTAATTCGAAATACATTATGAAATAAAATATATAACAGATATTTATTCAAAAAAAAAAAAAAAAAAAAATAGAAAAAGGAAAGTATTTTCTTATTAAAAGAAATATTATGGCATAAATTGATTTTACCTTAAATATTTGGAACGATAGTGCACATAAGACAGTCGCACTGGTCAAGACCAAATTGAATACGATCGGTCCGTAAACATTTTGAATAATATTGCGACAGTGTAAAAGTTCAATGTGTCTTTTAATGCAATTATGAAGAATATCGCGTAAATCCTCAGCCGATTGCGCGAAATATTCGCATTCGTAAGATAAGGCTCGAAAAAGTCCGACTATTTGAAAGATATAGAATCCAAATAAAGAATCAACACTGCTTGTTACAAATATGGCGAACCAACCAAATTGTATTTCGAAAAGATATTCTATGTGATAATATATTCCAGGAGTCCCATCAATCCATGGAAAACTCGTTGGAAATGGAAGACCGTATCGTCTAGGACGTATATCCTTGATTGCTTCGTATCCTATGAATATAAGCGGAGTACAAATATATAATAACAAGGTACTAGTGATTAAAACGTAAAAAATATAAGTGAAGTAACGAAAGAGATTCAATAGCGACAAAAGTATAGGTCTCAGTCGTGGATTTTCAAGTGTTTTCTCGAACATTGGATCAAGGATACCGTTCAGTTCACTAAGCTGCTTTCGATATATAAAAAACATCAGAGCCTTAAAGGAACGAAATCAATACGTTATTCGACCCATACATTTCAGCATTGACAATCCAACGTTTGAAATATGAAATGTACCTTCAATGATATCAAAGAGAAACTTCCTACGAGGCTTAGACCTTTTGTGAATAGGCCCAAATTTCCGATATTATCTTGACAGAATCGCAATACACCGAGAAACATAATAACACCAGATGATACGGCTAAAATTGGTAACTGCCGATAGAAATAAGAACCTTCTTTTCTTGTCGTCGGCCATATTCCAGCAAGAAGAACCAAACGCTTAACGAAACGAGCATAATTTCTATAAAGCTCTACTTGTTCTGTCATTGTCCTATAGAAATAGCAGCAATTCCGAGCAAATTGGTATCTATGGTACCAACGAATAGTCAACGGTAACAGTTTTTCAACTGCGCCAACTTGTGGCTACTCGTTTGCAATTTTATAAAATTACATTCGGCGATTTTCCTGATTCCCGCGTGATACATTCTTAATGTATGTAATCGATTTGCAGCTATCAAGTAGTTAGAAAGTTACGTATCCTAGAACTGTAGAAGAGAATCAAACTGACTATACAATTTAGTAAACGTTTGAACTACAGTGATTACGTTCTCGAGCGTTCTTGTTACGATCAAGTTGCGAGAATAGATAAAAAATAAGTATGTCTCAATATTCGATCAATTTTCAAGACCTAATATATAAAAAATATATGTTAGTAGCATTGAACTTTATCTATTTCGTCTTTTATATCCTAAATAAATCCTAAATATGGATTTGCTTCATCATTATTATCTATGCTCATAATAATATAATTAAATCTATATATCAAAGTGTTCAATCAAATTGTAAAACTACGAAAAGAAATATGATATTAATAATTACGAAAATAATATGATATTAATGATCTTTGAAAAACAAACAATAGCTTCGAAAATATTATATATGACAAATATATAATGTAAGGTAAGATTGCTTTAAAGATATATCTGTACTTATCGATCATATAATAGCAACGTACTAAAAATAAGATCAATATTGTTTTTTTTTTAATGATTCTATGATATTTTTTTTAAACAATGTTCAATTTCCAATATTCCTAGTAATTTTGTTCATATACAAGATGTATCATATAAACATATACATACCTATATTATAACAATATCTTAAATTTTATCTAAATACTTTCAAACTATTTGCACTACAATAAATAAGAAGTTGATGAATTCACTGCTCATTTGATTTCAAGCCAAGCTTGCTCTTGATTCAAGAAAAAAGTTTAAGAACTAACTATGTCTTGATTTATTGTATTACGTTCGTCAAATGTTTGCAATAAGAAATAATAAGACATTGACGTATTAATGATCTAGAAATTGAAAGATATACTTTGTTATCTGTTTTTTAAAAAGCATCAATTTAAAAGACAAAATTTTTCAATAAATGATATCAAGTATATAATTGTACCCTTTTTTTTACCTTAATAAAGATATTCAATGAAATATGTGAAAAATGACATGATATGAGTACAATCGGTTTTTGCGTTAATATTACCAAAACATCTTTCATAAGCATTGTATTTTTGCTGTATTCGTACCATTTGCTGCAATATACATTTCGTTGAAATGCTTCACTCTAAATGTAAATCAATATGTGAAATTATGATAAATATTAAATAAAGGAAAAAGTATATATATATATATATATATATATATATATATATATGTAATAACATGTGGGACTTACTTCATCAGTGGACAGGGGGTAATAAAACAATGAAAAAATTTCATATAAATATGCGATTTATTTGAGTGGAAGTAAAAAACGTAGGATCGAATAAGCTACATGTTAATATGAATTTTTTTCATTGTTTAGTATCTCCTGCCCACCGATGAAATAGGTCCCATATTTTATGAAACATCCTATATATATATATATATATATATTTTTTTTTTTTTTTTAATACGATAACCATACATACTTCTGAAGCAATAATACTTCCATACCAGGAATACATAAACGCTTGAATAGTTTTCAATAATCCATAAATCACAAATATAAGCATTTTACCTATAGTCATTTCTGTCTTAATAACAAAAGTATATTTTTATATATGAATAACACATTAAACAAAATAATAAATATATCAAACTGTAGCTAATTTAAAGGGGGGAAAAAATAATTATTTACCTGAAGCGCTTGAAATATGAGGGCACACAAAACGATAGCGTTAGTCAACATTAAGTCAAGCACAATGGGTCCATAAATTTGTTGGATAATATCGCGACAACGTAATAATCGTATTTGCTTCTTGATGCAATTATATAAGGTGGTCTTAAATTCGCTAGAAGATTTAAAACTGTTTTTACATTCGAAGGACATAGCACGTAACAGCCCAATCATTTGAAATAAATAAAATCCATAAGATGAATCAACACCGCCAGTAACAAATATAATAAACCAAACGCATTGTGTCTCAAACAAAAACTGTATTTGATAAATTAATCCGGGTGTTCCATCAATCCATGGAAAATTTGTAAGAAATGGAAGACTATAATGTTTAGGTTCTACACCTTTGATTCCTTCGTATCCAATTATTATAATTGGTGCAAAAATATACAAGCTCATAGTGCCCAATATTAAATAATATACCATATATGCTGGATATCGGAATAAATTCATCGTCGATAGAACGATGGGTCTAAATGTCGAATTTTCAAGTACTTTATTGTACATTAATTCGAGCGTACTATGTAGTTCATAGAATTGTTTTCGATATATGATGAACATAAATGCCTGAAAAAAAATAAAAAAAAAAGAAAGAAAAAGTATTATAAGTTCATTAGTTAAGTATTTGAATATCGATTAAGCTTACCTTAACAATCATCAAAGAGAAACTACCAACCAAACTTAAGCTTTTTGTAAAAACACTCAAATTGTTGATATTATATAAACAGAATCTCATTACACCAAAAAACATAATAAAACTAGTTAATAACGTTAAAACGGGCAACTGTCGATAGAGAATAGAACTTTCGATCATAGGATATATTCCTCCAAGTAGAAGCATGCGTTTTACAAAACGAGCATAAGCTCGATACATTTCCAGTTTTGTCATCGTTATACACAAATAGTAGCAATTTCTCTGAAATCAATGTCTAACGATACGGTAAAGATACAGTCGAAAGTAACGTAACGACTATTCGTGATTTCATAAATTTTCATTTGATAAGTATGATAGCGTACATATACGTAACGTTTCGTATCCGTACGCTAAATGTATATGTATACGATCGATATAGAAACATTTAGTAGTTAAGAAAATCTTTGCAAATCGCTGTTCATATCTATTTTAAATAAAGAAACTCTAGGAGTATCCAATTTCCCATATACGTTGGTCTGTAATACGATCTCAGTTCGAACAAATCTATTATCTTACCAACTTATATGGAGATTGAACGAATAAAATGATTTCAACCTACATTGAAAATATTTCTAAATTCTACTTAAAAACTATCGCATATCCCGATAATGAAATTCATTAAATGGATTTTATGTCAACATTTTTTTTAATTTTTTGTAAGTATATAAAAATAATTATAATATACTTTGGTTCAATTATTACGAGAAGGCACATAACTTTCATGTTCTATATAAAATAAAGAAATTAATTATAACAAAATATAAGAATAATTTAAAATAATCACTTATAAATATTATTACGATTAGTGGCAGTTTCTAATTGTTAATAATCAAAAGATGTGATATACTTTTTAGTTAGTACAGTAATATGATTAAACAAATTAACATAATCATATTTAATCTGTCAACGTTATATATATACTCCTCTGTCATATATTTTTATAAAAATATATCAATTTAAACCTTTGTATTTTGTAAAAAGATTATATAAAACACGAAGTGTGGATTTCAAGTCCAAATTTACAATGTCTGTAAAAATAAGAAAATAATTAAAACAAAAAATTAAAATATTGATAAATATTTTAATAAGTTACTAACCTTCAGGTCTTGCCTTAGGTTTAGGTAATCCTATATCTTGCATAATATCAAACGCAAAAGAAACATTATGAACTTTTTGATCATGTGTTTTTGGTGTCAAATGAAAACTACCTAATGGAACAAAAAATCCCTCCAAGAGTCCTAGTAATAATGTCAAAAAGACTCCATCATGAAATTGTGTATCAAGATCTGTTACTTCCAAATGCACTTTGCTTAAATGTTTATTAGCAAAAGTAATCAAAGACTGCAACAAAAATATTATAATTAGATATTTCAAATGATTTATATAAAACGTCTTCAGAATAGATAAACTTACTTTTTTAACAACTGCAAGTTTATCTGGTGCATGATCGAATAATGTGTCAAATGCATCTCTTTCGCAACGCATCCCTAGATCATCATAAATAGAAGTAATTTCTTCTCGTACCGTTCTATGCATTAATTGGCCATCTTTTTTTTTTACCACTACCATTTGAACTGCTACTCTTTCTGGTAATCTGACAGGTGCTCGAAACTGTCGTGCTAAACCAACTAATATATGTAAGATAGGGACAATATTTTTTGAACGAACAGATTCAACGCTCCACTTATAAGGTGGATATCGTCCCAATATACGATTTATAGCTCCTAAAACAACAGCCAACTTTTGTTTCTGCCCTTCTTCTGATTGTGTAACTTCCGGTACATCTAATTTCTCTCCAGTCAATTTCTCTAAAAATAATTTCAACTTTATTTTATATTAAACATAGATATAGTAATAATACAAAAAATAGGAATAAAAACAATGAAAATTTTAAATAATAATCATACCTAAAAGCTTTTGCAATACTTGTCCATCATATAGATCTTCTACAATATCTTTTACAATAATACGTTGATTAGCTAGTTCATCATTAATCCATTCTAATAGAACATATATAAGTTCCTGAAGTTTTGAATCTTCTAATGATCTTGGTTCTATCATTGAACGTTCCTCATTCTCATCCAGAGCATATTCTTCTGGTGGCATATCGGGTGTAGCAGCATATCCAGGAGAATCAATAGCATATTTACCTTCTTCTTGAACTTCTTGCACTGAAACAAAAATAAACTTTATAAATAAGAATATAATATTAATATAATATTAATATAATAATATATATATAAATAATTAATATCGTTAATATTAAAATAATAATAATAAGTGTACGTGTCAATCAATTGTTATATAAATAAAAATTTATATAAATAAAAATTATAACTTATAATTTATATATATATATATATATATATATATATATATATATATATATAAAATTAAATTAAACTATAATTTATGTATATATAAATAAATAATATATATATTTACTTATTATATATATTTAAATATTTATTTATATAAAAATTGATTGACATATCCGACATAGCAAGTAAATATAAATAAGTAGATTTTTTTCACAATATTTATTTGAATATGTATTTTTTTGAATATGTTTTTTTTATTGAATATGTATTTGAAATGTTAATATATACGAATCGTCTCCAAATAAGGAAAGTATTTAATGTATAGGTATGATGTCATGTACAATTTTATATATCCAAGTCATACCTTCTTTGATTCTTTTTTTTCGACCAAGAGTTCCAATTTTATCCCAAAAACTTTCTTCTTTTTCATCTTTTTTAGATGAAATTGGAGGCCGAGGCGATTTCGGACGAGGGGATGCCATTATCCCAATTTTATAATTTATATCTATAATAAAATGTAATATAACATTTACTAAAATTTTCTATACTAACAATAACACCACCGATCGCTAATCATTTATGATCATACAGCAAACTCAGACGATCGTTGAGTTTGGTTGAAATAGAACGCAATATTGTGCGCCCGCGCGTTTTATTTTTCCAATTTTCAAAAAAGGCGCGTATTTTGAAATGATATTAAACTTTTACCAAAATAACTAATAAATAATCATATAAAAAAATGTCAAATTATTACTAAAATTAAAATATATATCAAGGAATAAAAACTTACCTTTACATTGTTCGTTAGTATGTTTTTGATTGTTTTCTAGGTCTAATGTAATTTCTTTTTTGACGTCATACTGTATTTCATACTTCTTACATTCCTTTTTACGAATAACTCCAATTACTTTGGGAAGATCTTTTGTTTCAGAAAGAATCATTTCGTTTTGACAACTATCGCTAATTAACAAATCTTTTTCTTCTTCCATTTTTAACGATATTATTATTTTTAACGATATTATTATTTTTATATATATATATATTTATATCCTCCTAAACAAAATAATATTTATTTTATTTTAGTGAAATTCGATTAAAAATTAATTCGTAATTTTGTAATTACACGATAGATTACTTGAATTCTTACTTATACCTTTTTCAACCGAATCAGTTATGACGGTCAAAGGAAACTTAACATCCGCATATGATAAGAGATTATTGTTCGATTGTGGTTTTTTACAAGCATTAGTAATTTATTCAAAAAAACGCGCGAATCGTTTATCAAATCATTCATTTGAATTATTCGAAAAGTTATCTAAGAAATAACAATATTGAATGCATCGTATCATATTCTATCATTTATATAAAATAAATAAAATATTGATATAATCAGTAATATCATATTATTGATAATATTAAATTATTTTTTTCCATAGCTATTATATTATATTTAAATAAAATATTTTTTTTCTTTATTATTTTTTATTCTTTCCAAAAAAACGTGGCAGATGGCAGTGAAATAGTATAAATGGTAATCTAACCTATTTCAAATATTCGAATAAGAAAATGATATGAAGTGCAAATTTAATTATAAAAGAGTAACAAAGTTTTACTAAACATAGTTAATAGGTTTTATTTCTGTTAACCTATAAAAGTATAATATAGCACTTTTAATATGTTGATATTTATACGGCGTTATGAAAAAAATATAAGTTTTCGATTGTCGAAAGTATTTAATTCGACTTCAACATCGAATCAAACAGATACAGAAACTAATACAAAAGGTATGTCTTATTATATTATAATTTAATTTTAAATTCATAAGAACTTCTTTTACTGGTGCTACATTTTAATCAATTTTTGTATTCGTAGAATTTCGTGTATTAGAATTAATACCATGTAGAAATAAAATTAACAAAGTACAGAGACAAGACTATTCACTGCCTCCAAGATGTAACAAAATGTCTTTTGATCAAGATTGGCCATCAGTTTGGTCTGGTGCTCGTTCTTTTAATCCCCACATTGTTCCACTTCCTTTATACCAAGGTTATGTAAAAGGTAAACAAATACCTCCTGGTAAATATGGAAATGCAGAACTTTTAAAAATACCTAATTTTTTACATCTTACACCACCTGCGATAAAAAGACATTGTGAGGTCTTAAAACAATTTTGCACTAGCTGGCCTAAAGAATTAGATACAGATGAAGAATGTAATCGACATTTTCCACTCGATATAATTACGTCAGATTATTGTTATTCTTCTCCTACAATAAGAGAGCCACTTGCAAGAATTGTAAGCTTAAAAGTAAATTTAAATTCTCTTATCTTGGATAGTCATGCTAAAGATAAACTACTTAGATTAGTTGGAAATAAATATAATCCAGAAACAAATATAATAACAATAACAGCTGATAGATGTCCAACTAGGAAACAAAATTTGGAATATATTGAATATCTACTCGTAGCATTATTTCATGAATCCTGGGTGAGTCATAAAATATAATATTTATAGTTTCCTCCATTCTTTATAAATTTTTCTATAGATTCTACACAGAATTTGTAACGATCAATTCTCTATAAATACTTATTAATAAAATAATATATTTAGCGTATCGAAGCTTGGGAAGCTGAAAAATCTGAAGCTGATATGGAATATTATGATTGGGATAAAAGTAAAAGTCGTCAAAATTTGATTGCATTACACAGCTGGCCAGAATCATCTACTGATGTAGATATTGAAACTATTCCTTCTGGTGTAGAATACAAAGTTGCTGTGTCAGAACTCATAAATCAAGGAGAAGATCAATATACATTAAACAAATATAAAGAAGCAGTCAAAAATATACTTCATCTGAAATGTATTAATCGAAATTAAAATAAAAAGTTATATACGAAATTATGTATGATAAAATTTTGTTAATTTTATATTATTGTCATTTTATTAATTTAAAATATTGTAAAACTATATATAATTGTTATAAAATTTGAAATTATATAATTTCAATGACATTAATATTATAATTTTAAAATTTAATGACATTGAACTTACTTTCTCTCACTAATATTTTATGTTAAAAAGAAATGTCCGTTTTTATTTCTTAATCAAATAAGAAATACAAAAATATGAAATAAAATCAACAATACAAGAAAAAATAATACTATGTATATACGCAGTTAACAATGCATGTAATACGTATGACCGTTACAGTAGATATATTCCAATTATTATAAATTTATATATAATTAGAATACATACTGCATGACCAACAACTAGAGCATGTAATGATTTGAAACAACATAATTATGCACAATGATACGCATTAAATGTATTTATAAATATATCTGCATTTCAAAAAATCTGTACTGTCCACTAATACTCGATATGTGGAATCATACGATATAAGGAGAAAAATTGAAAGAAAATTTGATTCTTTAGGAATAGAATGCTACGAATAGTAATTTTGATAGTATTAGAATTATCTTGTTTTATTGTTGATTCTAAAGAGGAATCGTATATTTCTTATTTACCGAAAAATGTCAACAATCCAAATTTACGTTTTTCAACAGTGAATAATCCATCATCTTGCAAAAATCTTGCTATTTGTTACCTGAACGAAATGTTTGATATATCATATAGAAGAAAATCGGATATGCATTTTCCATCTATTCAAAAAGAACATGGTAAAAAAGAAACCAATCTTCAAGCAAGAAGTTATTACAATGGTTTCGGAGTACCTGCTACAGCTACGTATTATCCGTAAGTTAATGTTTTAATATTTTAAAAACTCATTTACATTAACCATTTCTATAATATTTTTGGATACATGTAAAAGTGTACTCATAGTTTAGATTTATTACACTTTAATGTATTTCATTATAGATATTTTATTCCAGTACATATAAACACATGTTAGAATTTAATTATATAAATAAAAATTTAATATTTTAGCATCCGAGCTAAAAGAATCATGTACATATTTCAGGATTTTTGATCCCATTACTGTTTTAGCATCATTAGCTTTTTTAGCATTTTTATTACAATCTTTTGCATCGTTATTTGATCATTCAAGATCCATTGTACCAACGATAATTAATAGTCGTGAATCATCTTCACAATTGAAAAATGTGGGAATTACAAGACGTATACTACATGCATTAGATAATTATGTAAGTATCTTTTCATTTTTATTTACACAGACATATTAATTAATGTTAATTATGTTAACATACCTGTGCTGCAGGAGAACCTTAATGAAGATTCAATTGAAGATGATCAAATAAACACAGTACCTATATAAGCTATTACAAGATAAAATATATTTATAAAAAAGATATAAAAATATTTTACTAAAACACAGTATATAATATTTATACAGATAGTACTTAGATGTAAAAAATGTTATAATTATAAAGATTATCATTCGCAAAGAAATCTAATGCATTATAATAATGCTTGTATTAAATTTTTTTGTTCTTTTTCTCTTTTGTATTTAATTTATTCTTGACATTGTTATTTATAAAATATTAATTTCGTCAAAATTATACATATTTTTACATATTCTATATTGTCACACTCAAATGTCAACTCATAATAATATATCATTATATACAACTATTTTAATCAACATTAGGTAATTTATTGGATTGTACATTTATAAATTTTTACATTATTAATACTATGAAACTGCACATAATATATATAAATATAAGTATTATGAAGTATGCATATAAAGAAATATTAAAGCTATAATGTGCAACTTATGTAATAATAATCTACAGAATGATATTTTATTGTTAATACATTGAATGTGAAAAATAATATGTAAGCAGCATCAAATAATAAAATATTTTCTTTCAAAGAATGATAATGAACTATATTTCAGTCTTATCTTCGAATGTAATATTTGAATTTAATTATAGCAGCCATTAATTAATTTTGCAGATAAATAATAATTCCCTAATTCACTTTAAAAATTTCAAATTTATTAGGTTATAAAGAAAATTATTTTTATAAATTAAATAAAAGATGTTATTATGTATATTTAAGAAGTATATAAATACAATATATGAAGTAGAATTAATATAAAAATTCTATTGATATGTTAAATTCATTGTCAATAAATTTAAAATTCTCTCATTATGTTACTATAATCATGTCTGTATTAAATTTCATTACCAACATAGTAAATAGAAAATATATATGTATATCAACAAACAAATTTTGCTTTATTACATACATATAAAATTTACTTCAATGTACTAACTTTTTATAATTATTATTACAATCATGTTTTAGGTGGAGTTGATGTACATCTGTAAAAATAAAAATCATAATTTTATTGGAGTATATTGAAATTATATGACTATGAGCATCCATTAATATCTCTTTAACCATAGATAATTTTGAATATATTTCCAAAGTATCACTTACTTCTGTCTTGGTTTTTGATAAGGATGTGTAGACCCAAGTCCACGTCTTTCTTTTGTTCTTAGTAACTTTAATGGTATATCTCCTGATGTTATTTTAGATTGTTCTTTGAAGACACATGGCGATGCTTTAATCTTATCCACTTTTAAGTTATTTAGAATAGCAATACTTTTAGCACTCATAACAGAATGTTGTTTTTGTGTATGCTTGTTCTCTTTACCTGGTGATCCTACCATATGACTGAAAATTTTTTGTTTTTGTGACAATTTCTTGAACTGTTTTGAAGACATTTTATTATTTGTATGATTTCTATCTGAAAGTATATGCTTTTTTGCTTTATTCTGTAAAGGTGATGAATCATTTAAATCATTTTTATTTATGTTTTGTATTGAGTTCTGTTCAGTATTTATCATTGAAATGGTTTCATTTTTTTCATCTAATGTAATGGTTGTATTTAAAACTTCTACTGTGTTTCCAGTATCACAAGTGTTTAAATTAAAAGTTGTACTTAAAACGTCCTGCGTACTTCGTCCAGTATGCTCTCCTTCACAAATAACTGATTCTGTAAATATTGGCACTTGATTATTAAGGGGATCTTTTAACTGAGGTACACTTAAACACGATAAGGTATAAAAATCTTTTTCTTCGTCAATCATTTCTGAATCAGACCATTTAATATTTCTAACACCTTCAAGTGATTTAATTAACTGTTTAAATTCTTCTTTCATGTCTTTTGTCATTATCCCATAACCACACATCATACTATAATAACTTTGTAATGTTGGACTTAATAATTTAATTATACTGCACGTAGAATGTAATTCACATTGTTGTAAACTAGAAATTTTCTTAACATGTTCGTATTGCTGTTGCATTATGCATTTATCTATCTCTTGAATTTTAGCAGCATTTATGTCTGTCAATTTTTCATTCATATTTTTAAATAAAATCTCTGCATTTATTTTTTGCATTTCTTCTTCTACTGCACATAATTCTTTCCAGATTCCTTCCATTTGTGTTTTTAAGGAATTCCGTTGTCGCTTAAAATAATCTAAAGATTTGTTTACTCTTGTTTTTCCACTTGCATTTTGTTCTTCAGAAGATAAAATATTCACAGCTGCTGTTAAATTATGTAGCCTTTGATCGGCAACCTTTTTATAATGCATTCTACAGCACAAAATCTTGTCTGCACTTTCCAAAGATAACATCTTATCGCTTAATGATTTTTTCTTATTAAACAGGTCCAATAATTTATCACTTATTTCTGATAAATTATCATCTACCTTTTCAATAACTTTGGTTTCCTTTGATTCAGTTGGTATTTGTACTAAACCACTTTCATAAGCTACTAACTGTTGTTTTAAGAAATTAATTTCCTTCTTTTGTTCCTCTACTATTTTAATATAACCAGATATATACATTTCGCAAGATACAATGTTCTTCTTAATGCATGTCTTAATTTTCTTAGCTCTATTTGCATATCTGAGGGTGTTATAAGTATCTTCATAATTGATATTAGAAGGTGATATATTAGCAATCATGACAGTTTGGCAATTACCACCAAGAGAATCCTTTAATAGACGAGTGAGTTTTGAATCTCGATATGGTATATGCCTAACACCATCAGCTAAATTATTAATACAGTTTCCAAGTGCCAATAAGGACTTATTTATATTGGCACCTTCTTTAAATCGAGCTCCTTTACATCCTGTAACTGATGCTCTTTCGGATCCAGCTAAATCAATCATAGACAGTTTTACATGTCTGACCTGACCATTCAACTTATTAGTAATTTGAATATAAACTTGAAAAACTGCATGACTTCGACTGCTTTCTTGATTTGCATCTGTAGGATGTTGAGTACGATTTTTATTACCCTTTGCTAATAAAGATAATAATTCTTCTGCATTCTGTATAGGAATAATTTTAAGTCCTGCTACAATAACTTCACACCTACTGTCTTCTCGTAAATGCAATTGTTCAGACTTATGTAACAAATCTTGAACATTTTCATTATAAATTTCTAAATATGAAACACCTAAATTAAATTCATAATGTCTACTTTGACTTTCTATTTGAGAAAAAAGTTCTGCTACGGTACGATAAGTTATACCAGGATCATTTGTGCTACCCAACATGGTATGAGTTTTCCCAGCACCCGTTGCACCATACGCGAACACAGAACAATTATAACCATTTAAAAGACTAGATATTAAATCTTTTGTAGTTCCTTCGAATATATCATTATTTGTAGAAGATTCACCAAAAATTTTATCAAAAATAAATTGTAATTCTTTGTTTTGTTTTTTTAGTAAATCACGACCTTTCTGTACAACGCCTTGATAATAAAAAGGATTTTCTTTTTCCTTTGGGTCAAATATTAACATTTTGTCATCAAGAATATTTACTATTGTCTTAGAATTAAGTTGCAACTCATTAACATTATGTGGTCGAACTCGTATTATTACTTTAATATTTGTCTCAGATTTACTCTTGTTTTGCGATAATGATGCGACACTTCCACTTGTACTTACTTTTGACACATTTCCAGACAATCGTTTTTTAGCAAATTTTCTTACTTTGTTCGGCGAAAATGCCTTAGTTTGATCTTTCTTATTGTATACCATAATGATTAATCCGAGAAAAATTATTCTTAATAATCTAACACTTTTTCAGCGATATTTCGTACAAACGAAAAAATAATCTTCATTAACAGTTTAACTGTATCAATAATATTCGTCAATTCTTATTCAAATTCCATTAATACTTTTAAAGAGGTAATATCTCTTTCTCTCTCTCCCTGTCTGTTCTTCTCGAATTCTTCATTTAATTGCACTAATTATATAAAAAATGTATTACGTTTCACTCAATTTTTCATTATTAACTGCTGTAAACCGTTAATACTATACGCTAAGCTTTAAAATTCAAATCGGTGCAGTTCTGCCAATCTTATATTGTATTATCGAAAATATCTATATCACGAATTACTATAAAAATATCTGGTAATATTCTACTTATTATATGGAAAATCAAGAAATTTTTTCTTTTGAAATTAACAGCAACTAAAAGATATTAGCGGTTTATATCCAATGAGAAAACGTTAAAAGTTTCAAGAATTATTCTATAAATGACATTTAATTAAAGAACAATATAATGAACATAAACATAAGTTCCTTCTCTATTTACGTTAAAAATATTCATTTATAAAATTTCATTTTGTATACAAATAATAAACATTTAATTATAAAAGTCATTTCTAAAAATTCCTAGATTTTTATCACTTCCTGAAATATTTGACCAATAATCATGTACTTCCGGTACGGTAGTATTTAAGTAAGATTTTTGAAATTAAACGGATCTTGAGCATAGTAATAGAGATCAAACCAAACAAAACGGTTTTTGAAATTTAGTTGAATGAAGTGATATTCATATATTGAATCATGGATTGGATACATGTTATTATTGAATGGGTAAGAAATTTTCTTAAATTGTCTATAAATTAATTAAAATTTGATAAAAAATGGATTGTGATTTATATTTAAATTTACTATCATTATTTTTAATAATTATGTTTATATTTTTTACAAATTTAACAATTAAAAAGATTATAACATTTTTATGTGACTTTCTTTAATTATATTCACTATAATTCTTAATTCATACGTTATATTTCAGATTAATTGTTTAAATGTATTAGAAACACCAATTACAGAAATACAAGAATTACAAGAGAAACAGTTATATGGACAGTTAATTAAATCATTGTAAGTATCATCTGCAATGCAAAAGTTATATACTTTGTTATATAATAAATTTTACTCACAAGTATAAAATATATATTAATTGAAAGCTACAAGAGATGTCAAGTATTAAATTGTTCTTATTTGTATATTAAATGTAATCATTGTTTATAGGTCTTTGAGGAAGGATATAAATGGATCCAATGATAAAGATATCCTTATCACATTTATTAAAGGTAATAGATGTATATATATTATAATTTTAAAATAAGTATATATTTGTGAAATTTTAAAAATATTCTTTTCATTGAAATTATATTCCATTTAGATGAATTTCCTGAATTTCAAATTAATAAAGATAAAGATTATCAATATCCTGAAGATGTATATATTATATCGTTATTACTATCTTATGCATGTCAAAATGTTATTTATCATCAACCAATGTGTACAAAGTTACAACAAGAAATACAAATTAAAATCAAATCTTTTCTTGAAATAGTATTACCTTATGGAAAATCTATTTCTATTGAAATATTAAGAGATGCTATCATGGAGTTATCAGATTCTGAGAATAAAAATATATTGAAAACACCAAATACACGTCCTCTTAAAGAATTTTTTAGTTCTCCAGTAATACGTTCCGCTCAAAGTCATAGAATATTAAACGAAAGAAATCATGAATTAAGACTTTTAAAATCAGAATTAGAAGTGGAGAGGTTTGAAAAAGCAGACCTTCAAGAAGATTTAAAAATTGAGCAAAACAAAGTACAGAGTTTATTGAAACAATTAGAAGAAAAATCCGTAGAAATAAAAAATTTAAAAGAAGAAAAAATAAAATTTGTATCTCCACGATCTTGTAAAAAAGGAAAGAATGCATTGTACAATGAAGATTATTATAAACGAGAAATAAATAAATTGGAAAATCAATTGATCCAATATCAAGATAGTATTATAAAGTTAGAAGACCATAAAACCACTATTGCAGAAAAATTAACATTTGTAGAGAAAAAAAATGTAAGTCTTAATGACAAATGTAATGACTTAGAAAGATTCATAGAAGTATTAACAACAGAGATGGAGTCGAAAAACAAAGAAATAATAGATCTTAAAATTAGTAATGAAGATTTACGTACGCATTTAAGAAAATTAAATGGAACATCAGTAGAAGACAGTTTTGAAATCGATGGTATTGTATCAGAAAATTCTTTTTTGATGCCTTTAAATACAAGTGAAACTTTAAGTTCTGTGATTGATATACAACTTCAAGAAGCAAAAAATGAAAATATTTTATTAAAGACACAACTTAATCAGTTAAAGGATAAATTCGAAATAACTTCGAAAGAACATGAAAATTCTATGCAGTTAATTTCAACTTTGCAAAATGAAGTGAAAATGTTAAATGATATACAAGTAGAATTAAGTAATGCTCAGAAAAAAATATTGTCTTTAGAGGAAAATAACAAAGCTTTGCAAGATTATAAAATATTACTTAATAATCAATGTAAGAGTTTAGAAGATTTATTAGTACATAAAGACGAACTTCTACTGCAAGGTGAAAAATATGAAAAAGAATTACATGAAAAAATAGAAAATTTGAACAAAGCATTACATGTTGAAACTGTAAAATCTTCTGATTTAAAAACTGCTCTAGTTCAAGTAGAATGCCTTGCAAAAGAACATGACAATATTTTAAAATTGATTGAATCTAAGGATACTGAAATAAGTACTTTACATTTGAATATAAAAAACTTAAATGTGGAAAAAGATCGTTTAATCCACATACAGAAAGAAAGTGATAATAAGACAAAAGAATCTATTATAAAATTAGAAACGCAATTATTAAATAAACAACATTTATTAGAACAATTGAACATAGAAATAAAATTAAAAGATGAAACAATAATGATATTACGATCGCAAGTAGATAAATTGTCTAAAGAAACAATTGCATCAGAAATGAAAATGAAAGAAATTATTATAAATATTCATAAAGTAAAATCTATTCAGGATAATGTATTAACGAAACAAGAAAAAGCTTTAAAAGAAAAATTCCTACAATTAGAACACATGCTAACTCAGCTTAATCAGGCAAAAGAAATGCTTTGTTTACAGTTTGAAAATGAAAAATCATTAAAAATTAATTTAGAATGTAAACTTACTAACAAGGATATTATAATTACTGATTTAGAGAATGATATTAGTGAATTGCAAGAGTCTCTTAAAGTAAAAACTGATGAGCTTAATACATATAAAGAATGTCATAGTACTGCAAATAAAAAAAATAAAGAAATTGTGAAAAAGTGCAAAGAATTAAAAGACTATATTACAAAATTGAAGTCTACATCTTCACAACTTTCAGATTATACACATGCATATGAAAATATTGTTGAGAATATATCAAATACTTCACAGATAAATGATGATGACGAATTCAATATTATATCAGATATAATGCTCTTTGCTATAGATGATATCAAAGCAATTAAAGAAAACGTATTATGTTTTTCTACAAAAAATAAAAATTTAGAAAAAATCATAAATGATCAAAACAAGATTATAAATGAAAATGCAGAAGTTCAAAATGAAAATACAATATTGAAGCAGAAGGTACATGATTTTGAAATGTCAGAACAAAATTGTAAGAGTTATATTCAAAATAGCATTAAAGAAAAGGAAAAAGTACAAGAGATTATATCAAAAGTTGTTTTATCATTGGGAAATTCGAATGACTCATTTATTTCTTTAAAACAAAAATGGAATCAAGCATTAAATGAATTTAATAATTTATCTTTCATTAACAATCTTAAATGTCAGGATATAGAACAATTACAAACAAAAAAGAAAACTCTCCAAAAAATGTTTAATGAATATGATATTAATCATTTTCAAACTATTAAGTCTGTAGTTGACATTTTATGGAAAAAAATTTATAATATGGAGCAAAAATTAATGGACACTTATTTACAATGTTTAAATGATAATAAAAAAAGTTTCACCATTGAATGTAATATAGAAGAAAATTATGTTAAAGAGGAAGAAATAATGAAAGAATTAGAAAACATTGGCGATATGTGCAATGATATTACTAAATCTGAAAAAGAATTAGAAGTTTTTATGCATTCAATTAATTCATATAAAAAGGATTGTGTAGCTAGCCAAGTTAAACAACAAATTGGTAGTGAAAAAAAACTGCAATTACAAATTGATCAATTAACAAAAGAAAAAAAAGAAATGAAGAATAAATTAGATATAATGAGAGTAAGAAATGCAAAATTAGAAAGAACTTTGGAAGAACTTAGAATTGAAAATAAGAAGAATAAAGAAGAAACACATCATAAATCTCAACTGACTAATTTAGATGATTTGAAGAAGCAAATTACACAGTTAAAGCAAGATAATTTATTGTTACAAAAAGAAAGAGATAAATTACATGAAGAGTTACAAGAGTATGCTAAAAAGAAAATGTCTGAAATTCAATTAAAGGAAATTCATAGTAAATATGAAATGAAATTAGAAGAAATGAAACAACAAATGGTAAGTTACTAAGTAATGTTATTTTTGATTAGCATCATATACTTCTAAATATTGATTATTTCCCAGAAAATAGCTTATAATGAGCAAATAATGAAATTAAACAAAGAACAAGAAAAAGCTATAGAAGGAAAAGTAGAACAATTACAGTCAAAATTGGAACAGCAATGTCAGAAGCATAAAGAGGAAATAACTATATATAAAACACATGTCAATGAATTAAATTCACAGTTTTGGAATGTTGGAGAAAGATTATTAACTGCACAGCAAGAAAAACAAGAAGTTTTACAACAATTGAACGAACTTAAGGTTAAATTACAGAATCAAATAGAACAAAGAACTACAAACTTTTCTATACATCATAGAACTATTAAGTAAGTTTTTAAAAGAAAGAATAATATTTTGAAATTGATCATTTGTTTATTGTATCATTAGTAATACTTTATAAATTTTGATAATCAATTCATTTCTTTCAATTCTTGATAATCAAGTCATTTTTTTTCAATAGATTAGAAAAGCAAGAAATTCCTTCAGAAAATAGTATGCAAGAGAAATCACATATAGTTACAAAAGTATTGACAGAAGAGAATACATATGAAAAACAAAATAGCGCGAGAAATATGCATGCTATGGTCAATGCCTTTAATGCAGAGGATGAAGAAGGAGAAGTTTTTGATAATATTTACTTAGGTAAAAAAGTAACTTATTTAAAAATTATAATATTGCTAAATTTACTTATATAATGTAATTAATAAAATATAGTATTATTTTTAGTATATAAATGTATTCATATATTAATTTTATACAGCGGATATGAAAGAAGGTCATGGTTTTCCTACAGTAGACTTTGATCGTCTATCTGCATTACAAATGAGAAATTCCCTTTGCAAACCACATTTGAAATCATCTTATCCAGCTGAAACACAATTTCAACCATTATTTTTTACTGAAGAAGAAATAAAAGCAAGTATTGTAATATGTACTTCTTTTATCTTGTGCTCTGTAACATATATATATATATATATATATATATATATATATATATATATATATATGTTTTAAATGTTTAACAATATTCTCTTTATTGTAAACATGACTGTATCGTTTTTTAGACGGGTTCAGTTTCAGAAGATGTATTTAATGATAGTCTCAGTCAAAGCCTCCTTCCTGAACAAAAAACTAAAAGAAAAGATAGAACACAAGTAAGCATACTTTTATTTCTTTCTTTCACCTGATGTATCTTGTTCCCTTTTTGTTTGTGCAATTGTTTGATTGATATATTGTAGACGTCCTATAAAAAACCAGGTCCTCCAACACCTAGCAAAAATGGAGGCAGATTATCTTTACATGTAAGGAATATTTTTTTATAATCATATTTTTATTGACGAATTGATTAATTAATCTTTAATAATTATAAATAATTAAAAATATTTTTGAGATCTTTTAAAAAATAGTTATTGTTTTAATTTTCATAAATTTATTTTGTTATTATAATTTATATAAATTTTAGGGTAATGAATTAAGAAGCCCAAATTCAAGAATTTTAAAAGAACGAAATGCTGATAGAAGGGCAACAGCAACACCGCGTCGAAGTAAAGGAATATTTAATTTAAGACGTCAAGATGAGGTAAAAAATGACATAATTAATAAAAATTATTAAAATAATAAAAAGCTAAAGTAACATAGAATACTCATTTATTATTTTAAATAATTCTTTTATGTAATTTAAATTACAATTGTGTTGGTCATCAATCAATATTAGTCACAAATCAATATTTACCTTTAAATTATTATGATATATAATAAGCAAATATTTAACAGAATTTTGCAGGTACGCCTAGAACACGAAAATTAAGTAATATGTTTCGGAAGCAACGTACAACTTTGGATTAATAATAATGGACGCAAATGTAAAAAAGAAGATACTTTTTAAGATAGCTGAAACGGGCAAGAATGAAAATCAAGTAAGACAAATGTACACATTCCGTATATTTTGTATTTTCTTTTTTGTTTTCTTTTTTTACAATGATGTACAAAATATGTGAATAGATTAATATAAGTAGAATGATAATAATCGTATACACTATTGATAAATTTGTCATTAATATTGGAAAAACTTATTTAGACAAATTATTAAATACTTTGGCAATAACAAGGATAGATTTAAGTTTTTTTATCAAATATAACATAATGATATTTATATAATGTCATATGAACGAAATTTATATTATAGAAAAGTCAGTCAGTATTTAGAAATCGTATAACAAAAATTATTAACGATTTTTTTAAAGAGATACATAGTTCGTTAACTACTTGCATTTAAAAAGGGTCCCCATGTATAGCATGCCCTCATGCGTGTACACATACATATGTATGTTGTTTCGAATTTATATATTGATGTATTATATTTTTTAATTCATCCGCTTATTCCGAATCAGATTCCTGTATAGTAAATAATTACAGTACGTCAAAATCTTAAATATCAAAATTATTTTAACTAATAATATATCTTATAAAGAAATATACTGTATGTCAAATAGTCTTATATAATATATTGAATAATTCATATAATTATTTTTTTAAAGAAAAATAATAAATTAAAACGCACATAAGACTATAAACATAAGCTTAACTATCGCCAGAGTATATGTGTAAATACATCTTCTTTGGAGTCAATGACATAATAATATAAATAATAAACGAATAAGATTGCAATAATGTATTAAAATTATGAACATATTTTGTACTCACCATATATTGACCTTCAATATATCGGCCCGAATTTCTAGATGTTCTACGTAATTCTCTTGGTTCGGAATGCTCTTGATTTCGCCTCCTTTTAAAAAAAGAAAAAAAAAATTGAAAATAAATTATAATTTTTAAATCATTTAAAGAATATTTATATAATATTTACTCACGGCCTCGATTGTATTTGCAAAGTTTTAAGACGAGTATCTATATCCTGTGAAGGACTTGTCGATACGTCTTCTGCCATGGATGCTGGAGACGTTTGTACTAATCCTGATTCTGTAGTCTCATAATATGTATTTGATTTAGAACCACGTGTTATCGAAATTTTTGTAACTGGTAATCTGAAAGTATATAATACAAATTAATACAAATTTAATATTTGAAATAAAAAATTGATATTATATATCGTTATATATCATTTATATTACAAAATGATTGACAAACATACATCGTTCATATTTACTTTTATTGCAAAAAATGTGAACAAATTTTACTTACTGACTTTTCCGTGGACCACGTTTTTTCTTGTGTTTGCTGAAAGATAATTCATAATGATCAAAATAGATTATGCTTATATAATATTGGAATAAAGGGACAAAAATTTAATATTGATATTATTGATAAATGCATTATTAAATATTTTCTATTTAATAGTAAAACAGATCTACGTAAATTTTATATTATCTATATGTATATGTATATATATGTATGTTATGCGTGTATATATATATATTATACATATACGTATATTAACACATTTTTATATTATTAAAAACTGTAACTGTATAATTAATTTGTGTGTGTATATATGTATAAATAAATAAATAAATATATATATATATATATATATATATATATATATATATATATATATATATATATATAAATTAACATTTATGTTACTTACAGAATTAACCCAAGAAGTAAAACAAAATATGTGTAAGGTAACGATTATAGAGAACGGCGTGTTGTACATATCTGAAACTATTCCAATTTAGGAAATGTGAAACAATGGGTTAATTCTGTCACATTTCCCATATAATTTATTAAATTTGAAAAATGCATAGCATGCTCATTAATGTCAATTTCCAATTGCTTAAACATAGGATTTGGGAACTCTGGGAATAGAAGGTCTCATTTAAATTAATATTACATATGTTTTGTATCTATCACCAATTTGTATTATTGATATATAAACAGGATACAAAGTTTAAACTTACTTGGTTTTAAATATGTATGTTGGATAAGAATACACACATCGTTCTCTATGTACTATTTTTTTCACTTTGTCCAAAAATATTATAATTCACTATTATTTTTCTTCTGTTGTTGTTATCTTAATTCTAATTTAATGTTGACTTTTTTTTTATATATAAATTGATTCTAAAGCAGGCACCAGGTATAATTAATGTCATCAATTTCTTATATAATTTTTGCCCCTTATATATATTAACACATATTTTATTTTATATTATTTAAAATTGTAATTGTAGATCGCTTAACAATCAGGTAGCCTGCAACAAGCAGTTTATCAAAGATTACTACCCATGCAAGAGAATACTATCATAATAGTAGTTTAGTTAGAATCAAGCAAAAACAAGCAACTGCAAATATAAATAATAAATTCTTTCAGACATTTTTAATAGAATTTGATTATAATGAAAGACCACTTGTTCAAATTACTAAACTATAAGCAAATTTTCAATAGTTCAAATAGCATTTATAAATATATTCAAACAATTCTTTTAGTAAAAATTAAAAAATATATATAATTTCTGAAATACATATATTTTCCATAAGACAAGTATTTCAAATTGAGTAATTAACAACAAGTGAAATTAATTGATTTAGTATCATATTCCAATTTATTTTATTCATATTTTAGATTCATATAGATTCATATTCAGTGCACATAAATTAATAGGATCTTCTATCCTATTGCATATATTGTGCTCACTGATTTGAATATATTTTATTTATGTACACATATTTCTAACATTAAACAATAATTATGTATTATGTATAAAAACAAAATATAATTTATATTTTATATTATTCAAAATAGTAAATTTTGTTTGAAAGAACGATTATGTACCTATTAAGTCATAATCAAAAACTGGATGAAATAGTAAATGAATAAATTAGATAAATTTTAATTATAAAAAATTATTATAAAATAATAATAACTTTTCAAATAATATTGTAAAAATTATTTATAAAAATTTACTATAATGAATATAAGTGATAAATAAAATTTATACAGATGTATAATCTGTATTTGTTTTATAGATACGTATTTTTATAGATATGTATTTATAGATATGTATACATATACATATACATATACATATATATATACATATACATATATATATACATACATACATACATACACACACACATACATATATATATATAAAGTAGTTAGGCATATTTAGTAAAACAGCACATTCAAAATGTTTTGAAATATAATAAAGCATCAATAAATACAAAAACAGCAAAATTAAAGATAAAGTAAAATAATTATATATATTTACATTCAATTATATAATTTTATGTGAATAAAATAATAATGCAGAAAGAAAATGCACCATAACTAAATGCTACTATTTGCCGTTTACAATAATATTATTTAATTATGTTAATCAGTATATTTAAAAAGCTGTTAAATGAAATGTTAGCCTTTTTATTGCAATGGTGATTTAACAAAATTAAGAAAATTCATAAAAGATTACTATTTTATTTAAAAAAAGCAATTGGTTGCATTTGCATTCGATTCTACATTATTAATAATTACAATAGAAAAAGATAAAAAAATGCTTAAATTTAAAACAGATCTTAAATACACCTAACTTACCCTGAAAATTCATGATCGGAACCTTCATCGGCTTCATCCGCATCTTCTTCCTCTGCAAAATAAATAATATCGTATATATTACCAATGTATTAAAAGTATATATAATATATATTTTAAAAACATAAAATTTTAACTGACCGGCTAAATGATCCTTTTTACGTCTTGTGTATGCCCGTTTACTTGTTACTGGAACTTGATCAGTTTCTCCATGCAAAAGACTATTTCTATATAAAAGTAATGGTTGCCAATCTTCTCCTCGTGAAGAAGGCATACCAGCTTGTAATCTTCTATCTAAGAAATTTAATCTGGAAAGAACACAACAATATTAAATTAATCAATAAAAAAAAAACAAATATTTTATACCAAATAATGTGTTATAAATAATACTTACACAACGCGTTTATCCTGTTTTAACAATTTGTTTGTAAATTCCGATAAAATTTCTAAGAAAGAAAGATTAGGTGGTGGACCAGTTGGATCTTGCTCTATACCATCTGGAGGAGTAATAGCAAATAAAACTCCTGCTCTATGTAAAGCTGTAATTGCTTCGCGATTTTTCACGGCATCCAAACCAAATGATAAAGCAAATCGTTTAGCCAATTCCTAAAAGTTTTAAATATAATCAATTATTATGTCATATGTTAATGTATGTTAAAATAAAAACTTTTTTTTACTTGTAATTTTTATATGTATAAAGTAACAATTATTATAAAACAAACCTTAATTGCAATGAACTCCTCGCTATTTCTATTAACCTTGCCTTTTTCCATAACGATTTCATTATATAAAATATTTAAACTGTGCTGCATTGTTAAAGCACAATTCGTTTTATTAATATCTCTGGCTTTACCTAAGGTAGTTTTTATTATATCTCCATAATCATTATAATATTTTACATAATGCTTAAATACATCAGCTGCTGCTTTTGTTGGAATCATATTATAAACGATAAGTTTACAATAACCAGCTAGAAAATTTCGTCTTTTATGTAATTCTTCGATCTTTGAATGCTCATCATGTTCATCTGTAATTATAACAAATATTAATTTTTTTAGATTGAAGAAAGTTATACATTCTTTAGTAATATAAATAAATAGTTACCATCTTCCTCTTCACAAAAAACATATTCTTGTATAAATCGATTAAGCATGTTTTGCATTGCTTGGTCAGGTTCATATACTAATTGAGACATTAATATATTAGGATGAGTAGCCAATTGATTACAAAATACTACTAGTAAATCACATATCGTATTATACGCTTCCTCTCTTAGAATTGGCGGCGTTGGCTGTTTAATATTAATTTATTGTATATATATATGTATACATACGCGTGCGCGCACACACACGCACACGGTATTTCTTTTAATAATTAAATATTATATGTGTATAATAAACTTACCACTGTGCCATTATCACTACTAACAAAATGACGCATAGAAGCCATAAATGAATGTAGGCGCTCCTTCAATTGACGACATTCATCTTCTCCACGATTTCCTGTATCAGCAGCTTCCATCAAATGATGCTGACCCCATAAGATAGCGAAAAAACATGCACTAATACAATACTTCACAGCTTCATGAGGTAAACACCTGAAAAAAATGGGATTTTGTATAAAGTCAAACATTATCTACTAGTTACATCCAACAAGAAAAAAATAATACTTTGAAGGATCTTTTGCATCTTCAATGTCTTTATATAAGGAATCCCATATTCCCCAAGGGTTCATGTTATGACAAGAATAAAATATAGATACTTTTTTTAATGATTGAACAACATTGAATATTTCATCTTCATCTGGTTCTTCATCTCCTTCTATTAAATTTCTATATTCATCTATTGCCTCTTTATACTTATTTACAATAGAATCAATTAAAGTTGAGCGTGCCACGTCGCATCTGTAAAATTTATTTCCAAAAGGTTTCAATGTGTTATTTTTTTATAAAATATAAAACTTTCTAATCATTAAATGTACCTTGTGAAGATTGCATGACCATCAACACACATATTTTCCAAAGTTTTAGCTGCAGTATCAAGAACTTCGGTATCATGTATTTTTTCAACAATTGCATGAATTTTGGTTAATAAAGAATCTAAATTTTGTTCTTGACGTGATTTTGTATAAATATCCAAATCAAAATATTGTGGAATAGCAAGCAGATTTGCTAATTTTTCTGGATCTGCTCTATATTTATCGAGTAGATGTGGCAATGTTTGAATAAAATGTTCCGTTAATCGTTGTTTGTCATCATGCACTTGTTTCAATTCTTTTACAGATAAAATCTTACGTGTTGGACCGCGTCCAACGGGTGCTTCTCCTATTTTTATAGAAGTAATTATTATTAATTATAAAATATAAATTTATATAAATATATTAAAAGATAAATTATATAATTGTATCTAACCTGTTGCTGCTTGTTTTATACAACAAACCATTAATTCAATAAGAGATGTTTCTTTTTGATTATCTAATGCTTCTTCCTCAGGACCAGCTTCTTCTAACAACAAATCTGTCATACATTCCCAATCTTTCATCATTTGATTAGTTTCAATTAAAGAATCAACTAGATATGCTCCATGTTCATGAAGTTCAGATTCAATAAAAAATAGTACAAGATCACGTATCAATGGAGTGTTTGGTAAACGTTTCTTGCCCCGTTTTGTTTTTACCCCAGCGATGGCTTCATCATCTGGTCTAAACAAACGTTCATTTAAAAATTCTCCTGCTGCTTGTGCGACAGCACGATGAGATGAATAAACAAGTTCATAGACATGTTCACAATCTTTATCTGTAAGAATTTCTCTATGATGTTTTAAAATAGATATAACTAGTTTCACAGCTTGCACTGCTACATCATATTCTTTATCTAATGTCATAGCAACAATTCTATCCTTAAATTTACTAGTAAATAATTCAAGCTTTGTTTTTAACTCTTCAGAAGCATATAAAGGTTGTAATGCTTGAAGACATTTTAATCGAACTTCTCCAACTTTATCATGTAACGTCCAACCTAAAAATTAAATATAAAAACGAGATATTTTTAAATATTATTAAATTATACTCAATTTCTACTAACCAATGTATTTTAAGTATGAATCATCCAAAAAATTTTGATGAAATTTTTTCATCCAAACTCCAATCTCTGCCATACAAATTGCTCGTATTTCTGGTAAAGTATCTCTATATCTATGTACAAATACGGACTTAAACATATACGTAAGCATATTTTTTATCTCATCCATATTCTCTTCTAATTCTTTTCGTTTAGCCATTAAAGATTCAAGTCTGTCTGCTGCTCTTTTTTCTCGTGCTTTTTGTCTCTCTGCTTCATATTGTCGCTGAGTATTATCCAAATTTATTGAGACAGTTAAAGCAACATCTACTAGAGCAGTCATTAGTTTCATAGCTAAGCATATATAAAATTATAATTAAAATAAATATAACACGCATATAAATATGTATGATATTGTAAATGATTTGAGCTCATAGATATATTTTTCATAAGTATTAAGGATATATGTGAAAGTTATCATGCTGCGGCTATGCGTAATTATATTATTATATAATATATATATTATTAAGTTAAATATACATTGAAGTTACACATACCAGCAAGTGTAGCAGTGTGTCTAAATGCTCTTACTTGTGAGTCAGATAGACCTGTTAATAATGAAATGACATTGTCCATCAAAAATTGATCATAAATAATGGAGTATTGACACTGTCGAACTAATATTTGTACAAATTCACAGAAATTCGCTCGAAATTTTTTCCATTGTTGTCCAGTCATAATTAATGGATACTCTCCACTTTCCTATAATGAATTATATATACATTAATAATAATTTGGTAAAAAAAAAATAATAATAATGTATAAAAATATATATACTTCATCAAACTCTTCAGTCATTTTACGTATTATTGCTACATGCTCCATAGTTGCTTGCATTTCTGAAGTAATACGTCCTTTACAACCACTTGCATTGATAAAAAATTGCATTAACATAAGAAGTGCATTTTCTCTATTACTTTTATACTTTTCTATCCAATCGTCCACAATGGTCTACCAACAAAATATTTTTTTAAACAAATATTATACACATTGTCCTTTCTATATTAATAATTAATTTGTGAATAACATACAGTAAGGGACGAACGATTATTTCTAATAACATAATAAAGACTAGCTTCATCCTCTAAACTGTGGGAATGATGTATACGTCTTCCACGGCCACGTCCACCTCCTCGACCTCTACTAGTAGTTGTTGGAATAAAATCTGTGTCAATTTCCTTGTATTTTGGTTGTTGTATAGAGCCTCCTTGGTTGTTGTATGGAAACAAAAGTTAATTAAACTTTCTATATTACTTATAACTAATTTTTTTACAATTACAAAATATACCTCGTAATCTGGCACGTGTATTCCGTGTAATTCTCATATTAGCAGGTGTCGCAGGTGTCATTGGTTGTTCAAATTGCACTTGATTATCAAAATTGGTAGATTGTTCTTGATATTGTTGTTGTGATGTGCCAGGAGAACTATAACTTTCAGAAGAATAATGCTCAGGCCTAGAAAAACCAACATATAAAACAAAAATATCATTGTAAAAATAATATTGATACATTTATACTATTTTAACAATTATAAATATGTATTTACGTGGGATTATGGACTGGTGTTCGAGATACATTATTATAGGATGTATATGAAGAATATGATTCATTTGCATCAGCAGTATTATCATTTGATGGAGTCATGGGTGTCATAGGTGCCTCATATTCTGGAGGTACCGGATCATCCATACGTATTCTTTTACCACCTCTTCTATGCATCATTATGACAATTCTTGTACCTTTCTACAACAAATCTTAAACAAAATTAATATACAAAATATATATGTGAAATATAATTAACACATAAGACTGATTTTTTAATTGATAATATGTATATATACAACACAATGTATATGTAATACACAATTGTAAATTATAAACAAAATATTTCAAACCTTTATGAAGTCCTCGGATCATCCGGAAACTAAATAATTCCAAATGTTCGAAATTTCTTTAGCTTCTAAGACAACTTATACAAATACAATTATATTTATAAAATTACTGTAATATACTTTAAATAAAATAATTTTTAAATGTTACAGTTAACTATAAAACTCATATTTAATGTCATATATACATATGTATATATTTTGATATTTGACTTGATATGACTCAATAACTCAAATGCGCGTGAGCAGTTGTGATACTAGATGGGAAAAAACATAGAATGCAGTAGTTACCTATTTTGATTGGCTGATTTCAAACTTTACCAGAAAGTGATAAACTAAGCGCGCGAACATATAAAATGATTAAAGATAAAATAATATCGAGTGAATTATAATGCATAAACTGTTTTATATAAAACTAAAGAATCATCTATTGTTAATTTAATCATGTGATATTTAAATATTTACTTCAAATTTGGAAATATTTAAATAAAAATTTCCAAATAGATTTCTATTAGTTCATATTTTATTATTATATACATTTGCCAATAATTAATACTTTACTATAAATGTAAAATATACTTATAAAAAATTTACATTAGTTGATTTCCAAGCTCGTTTTCGAACCTAAATAATAGATCAAGGTACAATACTTTTGTTTTTATAAGTAATTAATTGTATATTTGTATCTTCTTACATAAATATACAAGTATTTATTAATACACATTATGTACTATGCATATATATATATACACACACACACACACACACACACACACACATGCACGCGCGCGTATTTATCTATTTGTATTATCATTAATTTCTGACACCTGGTACTCTATACAAAAACTCTCCATCATCATCATAATAGCAATCAGAAATTCTGTAAGTTTTGCCTTTTTGGTATATATTTTGTGGTATTTGTATTGGTCGTGAATATACTTCATGTTCTTCTATTTTTTTGTTCCATGCCTTCACATAAGTGTCTAACTTGGAATCATTTTTGTCTGTAGGAACAAGTTGAGGTGATTCACTTTTTTTTAAAGAAGTTAGTGTTTTTTCTTGGATTGATGTTGAAAAATTCAAGTCTTTTTTTTCTTCTACTTCTTTTTCTTTTAATGTTTTTATATGTTCTGATTGTACAATATCGTCATTAATATCAGAAAATGTATTATCAAGTTTTTTAAGCTGATTTTTATAAGCATTTAGTAATGTAATGCCTTCTTCTGGGCATTTTGCATAAATTTTTGTAAGTTCCTTCTTTGCAAATTCATCGAAAGTAATTTTCTTTTTAGATGAGACTGAATTGTATCCAATTAATGCTATATTATCTTTATGCAATATTTTCATAGGATTTCCTTTGTCAAGCATATTTTTTGAAATAGTATTATTATTAATAGTATTATTTAAAAGATTTGTATCTGTAATTGCTTCTGTATTATTTTGTAATATTTTATTATTGCATTGATCACTTCTATTCTGATCTGAATAACTTTGTACAATATTTGTAAAAAAAGTACTTTTTGGTTTTGGAAGTTCAGATTTTGGTGGTATTAACTTTTCTGCTAAGAGATGTCTGTTAGGTAAAACAATGTTTCTATCTTTAAATTTTGCTAAATGTTCTCGCAAAACAGGACTCACAGATAATTTTCCTGTTTGAAATAGTTTCCAATTATTAATAACAGTAGCATCATATTGCAAAATTCGTTCTACTGATTTGTAAGACCAATTTGACTTTAAAATTTTTTTAATAGTATTTGGTAAAGCTGGAAAACTTTTACTTAACATTTCTACAGTCCATTCTTCTGGATTACTTTGATGGAGTTTCAATATTTGATCTTTTTCAACAGACGTAAGGAAGTTAGGATCCTTGTCTTTTTTAAAATATTTTGTTGCAACAATTTGATTCTTGAGTTTGATTCTATTTTTTATCACTTCCCTAAAAATTATATAGATATTACTATATGATACAAATGGATATATAATATTCGATCCTGGAGCAATTCTAAGCATATAATAATTCAATATAACTTAGAATATCTATGAGATAATTTACCGCTCATAATTTTTATGAAACTTATCAGCATTCATAAACTCTGCTTCAAATTCATCTAAATCATGAAAATCCAATTCTTCGAGGTTAACTTCTGATCCAGCAGATTCTAATATCTTTAATTTACTTCGAATACCAACATTTTTTCTACTATATGCTCTATGAGATACATATGATACTATTCTGAATACATTCATTATAAAATATTTTTATTCAATTATATATTTTATTTTTAAATACATTTAATAATAATTGGATGTATGCGATCTTCTCCGTTCTAACCTTTGTCATACGAAAAAGTATTTTGAAACCAGCCATTAAAGCTCTTCAATATTTTTTGTTCGAAGCGTATATGACATCAGCGACAGGTACGTACAAAATATGAACTATGAGACAAACGGAAAACATTATCTTCACCATGCATCTATCGTATCAGTGTATATGCTCGTTTAATCCCCTTCACGCGTATATAACAATTGATTCTCTATGGCTAGAGTAAGAAGTAGACTATGAACTTACACTTTTCAGTTTTTCATATGTATATCCTTTCTTGATGATAAAGTACATCATGCTGTGATCCGTGTTAGATACGATGTCGGTATGCATTTATTTCACGATAAAAGAATATAGTATATAAATTTGCAAATTTAAAGAAATTATCTTTGAACCTAACTATATCTTATCTATTTGCCTGTAGAAGTATTATTGGCAATGTAAAATATTAATACATAATCAGAATTAGATCAAAAAGATTTTGAGAATACATTGAAATATGCAGCCATTTGTTTGGTAGTACTTGCATTATATGATTTACAGACTTCGCTAGCAATACCAATCTAATTTTCATTACGAGGAAATTGCTGCATATGAATTGACGTTGTTGACTCTACTCTAAAATCCACGTTTCGCGATACCTTTCCACTTCGGGAGTTTCAAGTTTCTTAATTAACAGGAAAAGTATGAAACTCCGCTCACGGATAGCTCTATCGTCCGATACCATCAGTTTCAGACATAATGGATTATTAAGCACGATCGTTCGTGCTTCCTGAATTTCTGGGCCCTATCCATGGGTCCCATCTGAGACTTAGAATTAATAAGAGTAAATAAAGAAAACGCTACGTGCGCGATTACAATAAAGTTCTGAAACAAAAAAATACGAACAAAATAAGTAGTATCATTATATAAATTATTGAAAAAAATGTGTGATATAAAAATATATTTAAAATATTCGTTAATACTTGCAGCAAAGACATTCATAGAGATCTTCGATGTATCGATATCAGAAGAACTGATCCGGTAATTGTCAAAGTCAATAAAAAGTCCGAATATATCGATATTGCATATGGCCAACAATCCTGAGATGAAAATTTTTAAGTATTAGAATTTTAAATTGAAACTATTTTAAGTTCCTCGCGCATTTCCGTTTTTTAATAATTAAATAAATATACTATTGTTTAAATATTAGTTTATTGTACTACATTTACATTAAAGATCGTTTAAATAATTGAAAAATTATCGAAAGTATTAATTTATAAATTTTTACGTTTAAAATAAGAGAGTTTCGATGTTCGCAGTACAAATGAAAACCAATTCGATAATCGTAAAAGTTTTTGTGACATTGGACACAAATTTTTTTATTTTTGCCATAGAATCATCTGTCCAAAAAGTGACCAAGTAAGTTACCATAGAATCTCTATGCAAGTATCGTGAAACGTATTTCTTTTGTTTGGAATGATTCAGAAAATCTGAGCAGCAGCTATTTACGTATTCAAACTAGCAGGTAATTGCTGCTTCACGGAATAAACATATCCCATTTAAGCGTGATGTGGGAATCAGTAGTGGGGATAGAAGCTTCTTTTCTTTTACCGCATATTTCGAGGGGCGCCACAGTATAAAACTTTTTTACGCGAAAAATGTCGAAAATAGTATTTGAGCTAACAATGAGAACAGGCGTAATTCTTTACCAATTTTAATGGACAAAATCTCGTTAAAGACGAAGGTTTCATTTAGGATATATCTTCTTCGAATTTTTGAAAAAACTTTCTATTAGTGCATAAATTATTCTTAAATAATACCATTTTTAACACGATTTTTTTCAAAGAAAATAAAGCTTTTTCAAAAATTCATGAAAGATGTCTTAAATTAAACCTTTGTTTTTAAAATAAATCTTTGTTCATCATAATCGATCAAGAATTAAGTCTATATTTAATCTTTAATAGATGCATTTTTTTTAAATAATTTTCAATTGAGATAAAAAATAAATTTATTCTTCAAAGTTTGTTTAAAGCACAAAAAACAAATAAAAATAACAATGTTTTAGATTTAACGGAAGATCTAATTAAGTGGAAAGATTATTTAATAGATCAATGTAGCATACAAGGTAATAAGGATGTGTAGTATCTATGTACATATTTCATTATAAAATATGACAATTACATGATTTGATAGATATCTGGTATAAGTATAAAAATACTCTATTGCTTTTTTACATGATTTTTCGTGACTATTACATGATCATATTTAAGGTACATGTAAATGAAAAGCAATTTTTACTTATAAATGTTACATTTAAAAACATTTAAAGGCAATTATAATATAAGTTTTTGAAAACACTACATTTATTTTTAAGCTTATCTGCCATAATCGAAAATAAAAATGATGTTTCAGATTTAAAAAATATTTGATTGTAGATTAGAAATATCTTAAAAATGATTCCCATCCTAAGAATGTTATAAAAATTTCAAATAGCACCTTAATTCATGGGCACAATATGATTATAAAATGCTCAATGTAATTTTTGTATTATATCAAGCTTGGTGATTTCAGGATAAAAACAAAAATATACTATGATGCAAACATTACTGTTAATCTCGTTTGTCTGCTAGAACTGCATCTACTGTAGCTTTTATTGCTGAAATCATATTATTTAATAAGTAAACAAATGTGTTCAATATTAGTTTACTTCAAATAATTACCATTATCACGAGCATTTGATAGAAATTTGTCCACATGAGAATGATATTGCAAAAATTTTGGGCGTACAATACGTCGATAAATAATCAAAGAACCATTATATTCCATTGGAGCCATTAACCATATGTAGAAGATACACTATAAAAACAACATAGAAAATTTTTACATCTTATTTAAAATAGATAGAATATATATAATTCCAAATTTGTTATACCTTTAATAACCAATAAAAAGGAAGCCAACATACGATAAATTCTGAAAAGAATTCAATGATAGTAAAGAGAGCGAATACAATCCAATAAGTAAGCCATTTTGAATCATCATCCTTCTTAGGACTTTCTAAAGCTTTCATTGAATAATATGCAGGATAAACAAAACCAATAATATTACACACTAGCTGTTGTCCAACTCCAATTAGTAAATATAATGAGAAAATAACTATAAATCCTAAAAAGTAAATTAAAACTATTTAGATAAAGATTTGATAATAATTTTATATACATACATACATATATACATATACACATAGGATTAATTTATTATAGATACTTAACTATTTATATTTATATGCCTTTCCTTAAATATAAATATGAATATAAAAATAAGTTGAGGTAATAATATAATATATATATACATAGTATGATCAATCAATAAATACAGGCAATCCCTTCTTCAAATTATTTTTCATTATAGATTTATTTATTAAAGTTTAATATTAAATATTATAAAATGAAAAAGAAAAACAAAATTATATGTTTATTTTAAATATTAATAAAAAAAGATAAACAAATCTTTTTCTTATAATTTTAAATTGATATATGAATTGTATCTTCATTATATAAAATATATGAACATAAAATAATTTGTATAAAAAAGTTCATTAAAAAGATAATTAATGTAACATTATGTGCATACCAACAAATAGGTATAGTCGATTGATTCCAGTTTTTTCTTCAGCAAATGCAAATAGCTTCACCCATGGTTTGTTTTCATCCTTCAATGTTTTTTCTATTGATTCTTTTATAACTTCTATCCTTGACATCTTTAATTTGATGAAAAATACAATTTTTTATTTTATCTAAACTGTTTTTTTATTTTATCTATAGGCTGTAAATTGACCGTTAACTCTAGTAGACAAACCTTACTAAACTGGTAAACTGTTCAAAACAGTGCTTCCAATCTCAATAAAAAAAATTTCCTATTAGTTATTTTGAAATTTTCTCATTTTACCTATTAATCTCCAAAAATTTTGAAATATCAATTTTTTATTATGTCTATAAGATTTTCAGTCTGAAATATCAATTTCTTAAATAATCATTACATTTTTCAAATAAAAATTAAGATTAATAATTTACATTTACAGGGACGCTTTTTCTATATTTTATTTCAAGAAGATACAAAGTACAAAGATGGCGTTTCTTTGAAAGATAAACAGTAACGTAATTTTTGAATTGAAGCAGGAATGAGGATAAATGTCATTCATTTAAATGTATCCATCAGAATATAAAAACCAACACATCTAATTATAATATTATAAAAGTGTTGATATTTTTATCGTCCAATTTTACAGAATATACGTATATATGTTTAACTTTATATTTATTAATAATTATAAGAATACAAACTTTAATATAGAAATATTTAATATTTATTTAAGGATTTTCTATCTTTTTATAAAAATATATAGAAGCTTATATTATAAACAAATCATTTAAAAATTCACAAATCTCTTACGAACTTAAATTTATTTATATCTCCAATAATTATTATATTGTTGGGGGAATATTATTCATAAAAATAGATTGTTTATAAAATATAGACAAATGCAAAGGATCTTGTAATTTATTTTCAATAAAATGCCTTGTAAGATAAATTATTATAATCATTAGTCAAGAAACATGTATAGCATATAAACATTTTCCTCATGAAATATTCATACTAACATTTACTTTATATCTGTAAATTACTTCGCAATACGTTTACTTAATCTATAAGTATATTTTATCTGTAAGTATACTTTTTATGAAAATCAAGATTTTATTAAGTGCATATTGCACAAATTACATTATACTGAATGAATAATGTATTATTTTTTAATATCAGATATGTACAATTCAAGCAGTTTGTATGATCTTGTTTTGTGGTCCTTTTTGTGTTGAATTAATCTTGTCACCTAAAGAAAGGGCCATACCTTGACTTTTAGCCCTAATGCGAATATGACCTAATACTGGAGCATCTGTTTTATTTAATGGTTTTTCAATTGACAAATTAGCTAATGCATCTTCACCAAAAATAGATTTAGCATACATATTAGCAGCCATGAAACCGCATTGTCCAGAAAGAGCCTATTAAAATATAATAATCGTTTTTATATAACATTTGATGATATAATAATACATAAAAATATATTTAATACATAATAGAAATACCTTTTCAGGAGTAAGACAACGCATATTTGTAGATTTTAATAAATGGGCTAAATATTCTCTTAAATCAGAAAGACTTGTATTTACAGAGACTTTATTTTCCCATTCAAATTCGGCCCACATTTGTCGGAATTCAGCATCAGTACATGTTGCTGGTACTATATAATCCATTATATCAATATGAATATCGTTCAGAACAACAACACTTCTATCAGATCCAGCACCAGATACATCATAAACTATATAAACATTAATATAAAATATTATACTATAATTAAAATGAATTACATGACGATAAAATGCTTAGTCATTTCTACAATTGCTTAGTTAGAGTGTATTAGATTATAAAGCTTACCTATATTACCAAATATAATTCCATTTTCAGTAGATGCCACTTTTACATTAGCTTTGATACTTGCAAAATCTCTTGGAGCTAATACAATAGGCTGCGGACGTTCAACCAATTTTAAGTCTCCCATTGTCGCTAATTCTAAAGTACAATTTTGTAAGGTATCTTCCGTTTGATTAACGATTAATACATCAAGCACAATATCATATTGATTAACGTGGACAAGTGCTTCCGCATATACTGGATCTGAAAATCCTGTAAGCTGTGTAACTTTACTTAAAGCACTTGGAGATGGTGTATCTCCTGTTGCTCCAGGTCTTCCAGCAACGGCTACAGTAAGACTTTGCTCGAAAACATCGCCAGCACCACCAGTCAAGTCAGAGCCACGATTAAGTTGTAAAAATTGTATAGCATCATCAACTTGTACAATATTTCCTGGTTTTTCTTTAGCCTGAATATTAGAAATCATTTTAAAAAACTAATGTTGTTAATATGTTAGATAGGATATATTGCTATTAACTTGATGTTACATATATAACCTTTTGATTTTGAGAATCCTCTTCTGCTTTAGCTGCTAACATTCTACCTAAAGCTTCACGGCATCCATTTGTAAATACTTTTTGTAATAAAGGAGTTGGACAGGCAAGAGATCTTAAACATAAAGAGATTCTTTCTGCGTCATCATGTGTCATTGCTTTGGTAGGAAGTCCAGATCTACCCAGTTGTAAAACACTAGACATAACAAGCATTGCTTCTGCTTGTAGTTTATTACTTTTATGAGGGTTGTTTTCGAGACTTTTATATCGCAATGCTAATTTGGCTATAGTTGTAGCTAAAGATGCACCAATAAAAAAATCACCATCCATCATATACTGTACTAGAGGTGGACGTTTTTCTTCTTTCCTTCCTATTTATAAAGTTATGTATTTTTTATGTATATTTATTTTAATACTTTAATAATAATAATATTTGTATTCTGTACAAAGTATGAATTGATTACAATACCTTCTGTTGTGGTGCTAAATGCACTTTGAGTTGCATATGTTCCATCTGATGTAACTAACTGTGCAGGAACTGTTTGCTCACTGTCATCTTCATTTGATTTTTCCCCAGCTTGTCTTTTATTTTCTGCTTCAAGTAGTGGTAATTCTCCTAAAGCAGCACGTATACGATTCATTACTGCTTCTATATCTTCTTTTGATATTGCATATTCACCAAGTATCCACAAAGCAGCTCTATGAACTTTGACTGATCGAATATGTGGGAAAACCTAAATTGCAAACATAATAATTTTGATTAGAATATAC
The DNA here is from genome assembly GCF_910589235.1 of Vespa crabro. Taxonomy (NCBI): domain Eukaryota; kingdom Metazoa; phylum Arthropoda; class Insecta; order Hymenoptera; family Vespidae; genus Vespa; species Vespa crabro. The sequence continues at coordinate 3,167,910 of NC_060964.1, forward strand.
ATTATTTATTAGGTGATTTAATTCTATGCTATTTTACCTCCAAAAGCTTCTCAACGATAAGTGGTCTAAGATTTTCAAATCTTTGAATAGCTTCACGGACAAAAACTAGAACATCAGTAGCAGCAGCTTCATTGTTTTCTGACAAGAAGTCTGTTAGCACTGGTATGACTGTTGCTGCAACATCTGAGAATTTAATTGAACAAGCATGTAAAGTCCTTACAAGTAATTGTCGATATCTTCCAGCATCTTCATGTTCACCACCAGCAGTTCTAAGAACTTCTTTTTTTAAAAGTTGAACCATTTCCTCAACTGTACGATTAGTTACTAAATCCATTGCTAAAGCTAATGTTTTTGTTCTTACTTCTAATGCAGGTGAACCTATAATATAAAATATTAATAAAATAATATTATTTAATTAATATTTCAAAAATATTAGAGAAAATATACCTAAAACTCTAAGCACATCCATAACAAGATCTTGAAGAACTCTTTCATAGATAGGGCTATCTTTCATGGCAATTAGACGATCAAGTACAATAAGCTTCACATTGTTGTCACTTTCTTTAACAACTAATTCAATGTAACAAGATGCTGCTGCTTTAATTGCTGTTGGTACATTAGAGAGAGTTATTAAAGTACCAGCTGCTTCATAACGTACAGCTGCACTAGGTGAATTTAATAAACTGTAAATACATCTAATAAAGCGTGCCCTTTCGGTTGGATTTGCTAAACAAACCTAAAATTGATATATTTAAATTATTAAGTTGTTGAATAATAATAAATTCTACCAATAATACATACCTTATAAATTAATTCCACAATAACTAATTGTAAAATATCTCCAAAACTAGGCACTTGGTCTAAACATGCAGCTAAATAAGCTAAAGCTTTATTTTGATCTGCATGTAATAACATCAAAAATGCATTTCTTCTACACGACATATCTTGTTCTCCTTCTAAATATTTTGCTATTAAATCTGGTGCATCTGGTATTAGAAATTCAAAATTCCTGTATATAGTAAAAATTGCTAACACTGCATTACGTCTGACATAAGAATGTCTATGTTCCAAACAAGCTGTTATTGATGGCATAAGAGGTTCTAAAAGCTCTGGTTCTTTCAATTTACATAAAAATCTGAAAATGATCAATATTTCAAGATTTTCTTTATATTATCTATATTCTAGATATTATCTCTCTTTATTATTAAAAATACATATCAATACCTTAAAGTTGATCCTCTTACAAATTCATTTGGATGTTGCAAATCTTTTCTATAAGCATCACATACCAAAATCATTTCTTGAAGTAGTTTTCCATCGGGAGAAGTTTTTGGAACGATTTCCCAAAATATTAGAAGAAGTTTTTTAATTGTATGATCTTGCAATGGTAAAACAAATCTAATGATTGTCATAAGTAAACCTGGTAAACGTTCGCCACTTAAAATCATATAAATAGTTTTCTTAAGTGCTTCAATTTTTGTATGAACATCGCCTTTTTCAAGATCTTGTTTCAATTGCAGCTCATTCAAAGGTTCTGTATCCGTCGGTATGTTAATTAAGGTATAACAAGGTTGTTCTACCAAAGTACTCATTTTGTTTTTATTGTTCAATCCACTGTGCTGCAAAGTATTTAACTGTATTGAAATATTGAAACATTATAGTAGCAACAGAAATTTTATTAGAGAAAATCATGATACATGAAAAATAAGGTTAATTTTTTTTATTAAAGTATATACAGCTTTATTCAACATATCAATATACCTGAATTATATTATACATACCTAAATCAGAAAAGATCTTGTAAAAAACACTGTTGATAATATGTATTAAAGATATTTATCATTTATAAGCACTAGATTTTACAAGAACATTTCTAAGTAGAAGAGGAAACGGCATACGTGTCAACTTCTGATGCTATTGAGAAAAGAGATGGCGCTAATAATAGTAAATCTTTAATATGTTTATCTACCTTGTGCATCTAATGTTAATACTAATGCGTATTAATATTAAACAATTATATTTAAAATATTATCAATAGTATTACTAATTCGTTATTTGATGTAAATACTAAATTATACTTAATTTATATATGTATATATGTACGTATATAGGATGTGTAAAAATGTGCGGCAAAACTTTAAGGGTATGTATTACTGATCAAATCAGATAAAAAAAAGATCATGAATTCAAAACATAATTTTTTGAATCTTTGTGTGTGTGTGTGTGTGTGTGTGTGTATGTATAAAAGAAAGATATTCTAAGATATAAAGTAATAGAATAGCTATAATATGTTAATATAATTAATTGAAAACGATATATCTATGTGTGGATAGATATTATTGAATCTGTATTGCTATATAATATTATTTCATAATAAATGTAAATAAAAATATTTATGATGTAGGACCAGAAATTATTCTATATAAATTAAATAAATATGAAAATTGTTGTTTGTTAATAATACACAAAAAGAAAGAAAATTCGATAAAATTTATATAGAAAAATAAAGAAATCTTGTCAATAATAATCTGTAATTTTTATGAAATTATAATCAAAATAATAATACAAAATAACAACGAAAACGAAATAAAGTGTGTATACAAACAACATATACAAAAAAATAATATTTAATAATTTTTTCTTATACATAATATATTATCTTTATCTAAAAGGGTTAAATTTACTGATACTTATATAAGGTCCCATGGTGTAATGGTTAGCACTCTGGACTCTGAATCCAGCGATCCGAGTTCAAATCTCGGTGGGACCTACCCTTTTTTGTTTTTTTTATTTAATTTTCATTTATAAGTCAGTACAATGTTATACGTATATAATAAAATTATAATAGTTATATTCTTTACAATAAAAATATAAATTTACTTATAAATGTTTTTGGCAATAAAGCTTTATTATTACTATTATTATTTAATTTTTATTATTTGACCATATAATTATAGTCTAAAAACTTTATTTAATTTCCTAATTAAATTAAACGTTGACTTTTACCTTTACGTTGACTTTATCTTTTTGCGTCATGTTTTTTCTACCACGTCATTATCAGTATTCCTCTTTTACACTTTATCCACCTCACGTAATAATTCCTTATTTTTTCAATTACAAGTCTATTAATTTAAATTGTAATGGAGATGCGATAGTATTGATTAAACGATTGTGTAATTTTAAAGGTGAATGATGCCATTCGATACGGAAATTTTGTAGTAACTAAATAAATCATTAAAATATAAAATTTCACAATATATATATATTAAGTAATTAATATATGCATATATTATGTATTATAATTAAATAATATATTTAATAAACAAACCTTTAACACTAAAATTTCAATTTCAAACTCAGCAAATCGTCTACCAATACATGTACGAGCTCCAAAACCAAATGGCATGTAAGAAAACGGATGAGCGTTTTTTGCTGATGGAAATGCTGTTTCTCCTCGTATCCATCTTTCCGGTATAAACTCAACTGGATTTTTGAATTCTTTAGGATCTAGTGCCAATAATGAATGTCCTAATATAATATCACACTAAAAGAAAAAAAAATATTTGTATTTATATACGTGCGTGTATATATGTATGCATGTATGTATGTATGTATGTATGTATGTATGTATGTATGTATGTATGTATGTATGTATGTATGTATGTATGTATGTATGTATGTATGTATGTATGTATGTATGTATGTATGTATGCATGTATGTATATATGTATATATTTAACACGCTCACATACACACACAAATGTATTTTGGACGTTTATAAATTTCTCTCTCTCTCTCTCTTTCTCTCTCTCTTTCTCTCTCTCTTTCCCCCTCTCTCTCTCTCTCTCTCTCTCTCTCTCTATCTATCTATCTATCTATCTATCTATCTATCTATCTATCTATCTATCTTTAGATCTCTTTTTATTTTTCACTCTTTCTCTCTTTCTCTCTAAAATTCAATGGTCTAATGTCTTACGTCTTTCGGTATATTATATCCACCTATAACAATATCATCTCGTATGGTTCTAAGAGTACCTATGGCGATCGGTGATAGTCTAAGAGATTCTTTAAGACATGCTTTTAAATATGGAATCTTTTTCATAGTTTCTACCGTAATTGGTGATTCTTTATCAGGTAATGCTAACTTGATTTCTTTGTGCAATTTTTCTTGAGCTCGTGGATTCATTGCTAAATGATACAATAACATTCCGCATGTATTACTTGTCTGAAAAATAGATTAGATTATTTTATATGATTATATATATTATACTTATTTTATATGATTATATAATAAACGGATTTATTATTATCTACCGTATCAACACCAGCAGTTAACATATCTAATGCCATTACATAAGCAATTTGCTCATCAATAAACAAAAGTTTATCTAATACGCTTCGTTCACGCGTATTGGATGTCGTTTCATTATGTAATTTTTCTTTCGCCTGAGTAATATATTTAATTGCTATTCTGTGAATAAAAACATATCGAATTAATTTGATAAGTAATAAAAAAATATATTATTTTACCTAATATTATATCTACATATAAATATAAATGATATTACCCATTAAGAGTATCTAGAACATTGAAAAACTTTTTTAAAGTACGCGTGTTATATATTCTCCACAAGGACGGCATTAGCTCTAAACGAAACATAAGATTGAACATGTCATGTATGCTATCGATCATTTTCTGAGGTTCCGAATCTTCAGCTATATTAGATTTTAAACAGCCCAATCGATGATTTAACGCGATTGCACATATTGCTAAAATGAAAATATTAACAATGTGTTAATAACTTTAAAAAATTTTCGTACGCTTTTCTCTTTTTTAAACCAATTTATAATAATATTTGTAGATATAATAAAATATTTACATTCTAGTGCCCATTTATTCATTTCGTTATTAAACGAAGTAGGTAGTTCCAACGTAATAGGATTTCTTAATTCTTCTCGTATTTTTTGTATAAATTCTATAGCAATTTCAGTCATTTGTCCAATATGTGGATTAATAACACGTGGCTGCATCATGTGTTGATTAACTTTTGTCCGAAAATCATACCAATCTTTACCTTGACTAAATTAACATTATTTTTCAAATAAAGTATACCTTTTTATTTTCTTAATTAATATTTTATTTTCTTATGATAAATAAATCAAGTTTATGCTGACCTCGTTGTTAAACCATATTTTCCTTTATAAATCCATTCTCTATTTATGCGATAATAATGTAACGATTCCATGGCGATCCTTTGCGGCCATGGACCTTCTGTACGATATACCTTTTCAATTAATGTTGAAGAAAATATAAAAATGGTCTTACGCTTATTTGGCAAACCATCTATCTTAACTATATCTCCATATTGATCACGAAGCATTTTTAATTGTGTTACAAACGACTTATTTCCAAATTCGCCTATATTAGAAGTATTATATTATAGAATAATTAGCGATTAAGAAGGTTTCTTTTTTTTTTTTTGTAAATAATAAATATCTGTATATATATGTATATTTAAATGTCATACCGATAAAAGGTATAAATCTAAAAGTATTTCCTATTAACCATATCGGTTTTGGTCCAGGTATATCGTCATAAGAGCGAACAGTTGTTATATTATCGTTTGTTTCGATCGAATATGGCACAGTTTTTATACAACGTTTCAATAATCCATTAATGACGGATATTTTGTTGTAATTATAAAAATTTAATCTCACACTCATTGTATGCATATAAATCTATATATTAAATCTATATATTAAAAAAATATAATTATTTCGAATATGATATTATAAGATAAACCAATAGGTGATTAATATTAAGATAAGCTATAAGTATTTTTACAGTAGAAATATGAGTATACATATATATATATATATATATATATATATATATACTGTACTGTATCAATATTTAAGTTCCTAACTATAGATATATATATAAGAGAAAATTAAACGACTAGATAGACTGGATGGTAAGAGTAATAAGACGGAAGAGGAAAAGATCGAGGCAAAAATTTGAATTATACTTCGCACATATAAAAATGTTATTAATATTTATACATAATGATAATTAGTATTACATATAGTGCTATGTGATGTCTCAAAACTAATAATTATATTGAATTATTTAATATCATACCTGCATTGAAATAAATAAATGTTAGACGTATAACAAAAATGAATTTTTCACTTCATAGAACGTGAAAGAAAACGTAATGTCATTTAAACTTCAAGTATTTTCACTTCTCATGTTTCCATACTGTATTATCTCTTGAAAGACCAACGAGATACTGCACTTGAGAATGGAAATAAATAAATTCCTCGTACAGAATAAAGAACAGCGTTTATGACTAAGATATATCTATCAAACGTTTCATTTAGTCATTACGTTTTAACTCGAACAGTATACTTATAAGGATATAAAACGTTTTTCGCTTATAAACTTTACTACATGCCATAATAGATGTGTCCTTCATAGTCACTGTTAGTCGATCATTTAAGCCAGTGATTCTCAACCTTTTATCATTCACGTACCTTCTGGAAATGTGTATGTAACTGGTATATAAATAGATAAAACTATAGTTATATGTATATAATATAACAATGGAAATAAAATAAAATATGTTTTATTATTAAAAATGTATATATATATATATATATATATATATATATATGTGTGTGTGTATATACGTACAAATTAAATTGTGTATTTATAAACTATATATATCGATAAACAAATTATTTGTGTAATGCAATTAGAAATGATATTAAGTTAAAGTGATTAATATGAAAGTATAGTTAAGATGAATGATTTACTAAATATGTATAAGATGTATATCGATAGTAGATTTTTTTTTCTACATTAATCGGAAAGATACATTGTACAGAAAATCCATAGTCACAAAGAGTTGCGAATGTAATCGTATTATTAAATAAAAAAGTTTACCTACGCTCTAGAAATATTCTTGAGAAAATTTCTTATTTGCATTTATACATAGATGTAATATTACACAAAATAATATGTTTCTATTACATTTATAAATTTTATATTTGTACTTATAGAATAGTAATTAAGTATTCTATTTAAATTAAATTAAATGTAAAATTTTATCTTTTATATAAGTATTATATACATGTATATATATATTATTTTTTCTTTCCTTATTTCTTTTTTATTAATTTCATGTAGTGAGATCGCAAACTCAAAAAGGAATAATTAATAAATAAAATTATTTTATTAATATTTAAACAACGTACGAGGTATATAAAATATATAAGTAGCTACCATTTAAACACTATAACATTCTTAGGAACATTACAAAGATAATATGTATATATTATCTTATACTATCGATTAATACATATACTATAGATTCTAAATTGACCGTGTTGAATATACATCGGCTTAGATTTTTATACGGGAGGCTATAAATGGGTCTTCAGATGCAGCAACCTCTACGTAGCGAGATCTGATTCCGATAGTACTTGCGATATATCGAAATCTTATGGTATAAATAATACCGAGCGAATGGTTGCGTCTGGGTTGCGTCTGGGTTGCCTCTGGGTTGCGTTATTTCAAGAATATCTTTTGAATCTAATTCCAACTCGAATATATCGAACATAAACATACTAATCATTACATTTTACATTGCTAATCATACTTCAATAGATAAATAGATTGGATATGATAGAATTCTAAAATAATTTTTTAGAAAACTTTTCTATCACACTTATTTCATTATCATTCTCATTTATTCTTATTTACTCCTCTATTATTTATAAGTTTCGGGTAGTGCCTTTGAGAGTAGAGTTGGATTCATGGGTGTAGGCCCCTAACCACGCAGCTTTCTTAACATCCTGTAATCTTTGAGAAGAAGGGTCCTTAAATTTTAGCCCTTAAGGTGAGATGTTATGATTTTGTTTGGGTGAAACGATCTTCAGGATGTATACCCCTTGTTCTCAGTTTTATCTATTTCACGCGGGCGCACGTTTCTTTACTTCTTTATCTCTTTTTTCTCTTCTGTTTTTATTCTCTTTTTCTGTTCCAGACTAGATCATTGATGGATGATTCGTCGGTAGGGTGGATGGTCCACGAGGTTTCGGTACATCAGCGTAAGTCCAATGTATCGTCTAGAGAATCGGTTCGTCATCGTGGGATTAAATTTTTCCACGGAAAATTATGGAACCTCTTCGCGTTATATGCAGAGAGGATGTATCTTTTTTCTTCAATAAGAAGAAAATATGCTCGCGCGTCGGCGGGCATAGGCAAGTGTATTCGTGGGCGCGAGATCTACCGAGTGCTTTAATATTTGAAATATCGAAAGCACGATCGGTCGTGTGCGTGTCTGATGCTGACGGTATCAAATGATGGAGCTATCCGTAAGCAGGGTCTTATCCCGAAAGAAAAAAAAATGTTAATTAATTGCACATTAACTAAATGATTTATATATATATATATATATATATATATATATATATATATATATAAAATACAAAATATAAATACATATAAAAGTGTCTGTATAATAATTTCATCATAGATTGTATTTCTATCCTTTATAAAGTTCAAATTTAGTCAAGTTCAATTAAAGTCAAGTTATATTAATAACAAATATAAATTATTTTTATCATTTTGTTGTTTCATATATAATAACCATATAAATAAACCAATCAATTTGTATTGAAAATATCGTTTTAACATACTTTCTTGGGATTGGCTTTACGAGATTTTCAACTGCTTGGACGCGCCAGGTATCTACCAATCCCATTGCAAGGTGCAGACTAGCCAAGTCTAACGTTAAAGAACGGAAAAATGGAGTCGGATTAATATACTTTATCAAAATGTACATACTTATTCTTAATTCCATTAAAAATATACTGTTTTCAACTATAGATTATTTTTTTGTTCTTTATTTTTTATTTTTTTATCATACTATCGCTTTATTAGTGCCATCTATAAATACTTATTTTCATAACAGTGAACTTTCAAGGGCACAATAATTCTATCCAATTTTTTTTTTTTCGTTAAGGTTAAAGAAAAACGTTTCTTTGATTAATACTGCTATATTTAAGAAAGAAATCTTAATAATTTGATATCATTATTTGTGATACTACAGTGTCGATAGAGATAGAAATATAAAGAGATTTTAGAAGATTTAGTGTCTCTTATATGAAATTAATATTCCCTCACCAAATGTGGAAAATAGTAGTACGTCATACATAATTACGATATTGGTTAAATATATTATTCCCATTATATTATAAGTATTTGTTATTTATAGATATATTTCGGTCTTGGAGTCTATACCGGTTTATATCTAAGTCAGAATTATGAGGTATGATAACAAATAGTATAATATAATTATCTAAAGAATAATAACCAACACAATATAGTAAATTATATATTAAAATTACTAAAAAATATTTTATCCAACACATTGTAGATTCCAAAAGTAGATGATCCAAGTATGATACTGGCAAGATTGAAAGAACTTGCAGAAGATCATAAAAAAAAATGACCTTTATATTAATATATTATATGTGATAAATGTAACAATATGTAATATTCTTAATTCATAACAATGTAAAAATATATGTACACATAAACTTGCTCTTTTATATTTCTTTTAATTCATGTTTTAATAAATTATTTATTTAGACTAATACATTATTTATTTAAATAAACATTTTGCAATTACAATTTTTTATTTATCAATTAATAAATATATAATATTAGATATATATAAATCCTCCACCAGAATATTCTACTCTTGCTTGTGGTTCTACAAATGCCAGCCAATCAGATGCGTGTGTTGGTAATAAACCCATTGACTGACATTTGTATAATGCTAAAGCGATGTTTACTAATTGCCCAAAAAAGTATACAAATTTTTGACCAAATGCATGTGTTCCTTCTATCACCTTAAATGCTAAAAATATATATATGATGTTATTGCACTAAACAGTCATCTTTATAAAATAATTACATACTATATTTAACTTACTTTGTTGAAGTGTGAACAATGCTTTGACAGGTCTTATAATTAACATACCAACCATCATAATAGGAAATATGGAAATAGAATTACCAGCCATATACATTATGAATAAATTCATTGGAACTTGTTTAAGAGGTCCTAAAGCTAAATCCCAAGATTTTTTTATTATTAAATGGTTTGAATCTGTTTCTCTAAGGTATTCTACACTCTGAAATAATGCTACTGTAGGAGTATAGCCTGGAGGAGAAGGTATATCTGTATTTTTCTCCTGTTTATTCCTATAAAAATGTATGAAAGTATCCTATTATTATTATTAAAAAATTAAAACATATAGTAAAACGTCTTAATTATAATATAAAATAAATTTATTATTTTTGAAAATTACAATTTCCAATTCAAATTTAAATTATAGCGAACATTGATATTTGTATCATTATATAGTTGATCATTATTATAAAAATAAAATGAAACTTTAAATTTACATAAAAATAATAATATTTACATTTTTGTGAATTGCAAAAATAGGTTACGTACTTGTGAGAAAAATCTAATGCCCATTTCGATTTTTTGAAATTCTGTTTGGTAGTTGCCATTATTTCTTATTATCTTTGTCAAACGTATATATCTTTGTTAAAATAATTTATTAAATTTATAATTAAATAACCTATAATGATAGAACGTAAGATTCAATTGATAACAAATGATTATAAGCTATAGAACAACCATGGTATACGAATACATTGATTGGACAACTGATGTATTTATATTAACTGAACTATCATCATAATTACAAATGAATATAATATTAAAATATAGTAACAGAATATATAGTATAAACTTTTACGAATTCGTTGAATCTATAAATAATATTTCAGTATAAAACATTACGATGCTATACTATTTAATATAAATAAAAATAGAAATAAAGATATGATTGCTTATACAAACTTTCCATTGAATGCAAGGTCAGTTTCCATGAACTAAATCTCTCACGAATATTATATTTACATTACAATATTCCAAATTTGCATGTTTATATATATCAATATTAATAAATTATATCACTTTTAGAGAATAAAGATAAAACATGTACATATTTATCTATTTAATATTAATGTTATCAATACACACGTACGTTATTTTCTTTTAAGAAAAAGAATAAATCATTATTTATAAATATGCATATATTTTATTTGATTATTTATAATCAGGTAACAAACTTAGATTTGTATAATTTAATCAATATTATTTAAGCATTATTATACGAATGCTAATATTATTATTAACATTATCATTAATCTTTTTTACATTCATTGGACTTTACATCATCACAAAATACCGTAAAAATCGTATAATTTTATATAAAGTAAAAATGCTTATCTATAAATGTTTTTCTTATTATATATATATATGTATATATATATATATATATATATATATATATATGTATGTATATATATATGTATATATATATGTATATATATATAAATATATCTTTACAATTACTGTGTAATAGTTGGATGTTGTGTGTGAATTACTATACTAATAAATTATCTATTACTCATCACTTTACTTTACAAGAAGAGGAATAGTCAAAATATGAGAACGGATATACAGGAGATTGTCATGATATAAATATGGATTCATTAATAACACTAACTTCAAATGTTTAGTTGGAATATTTTGCATTATTTTATACAATTGTTCACACGATAAATCAGAGAGATCAAAGAATAAATCAGCCTTGATTAAGACCAGGTCCATGTAATTCTATAAAACTTTCCAGGGAACGTGGTACATTACCACAATAAGATAAATTATACGTTTTTACTGCTTTTGCCGCCATACATTTTAGAGATAACTTTGTATGAGTACGTAGTACTATTTCAGCCACACCTGAAGAAAAATTATAAATATTCTCTAGTCACACATGTATATATATGTGTACGTGTGTGTATATATAAAATATCATTAGCCATTAAAATTATTGTCCATGCACAATGTTATTTTGAGAATAACATACCCGTTGCTACGGATTCATATGGAGTCTTCCCATTACTATTTACAATATCTATATGAGCGCCAGCTTCTATTAGTTCCATGATTATTGAATAAAGAGTCATAAAATCACTATAACGATATAAATTTATGAATCAATTTTTAAGACAATTGTATGATAAAAAAAGGACATTTTTTCTATCAATATATAGATATATATAATCATACCTGGTTGCTTTTTTATAACAAACAATAACATGAAGTGGAGTATTTCTTTCATCATCCATTGCATTAACATCAGCACCACAACGTACTAATAACTTTGCAGTAGCTGCGCATGGAAATCTATAAAATATAATATTTGAATTATTAAATAATTAATTAATCTGTTTAATCTTATGTAAATTAATGCATAAAAGAGAACTTACTTGCATACATCATTCGTATGAAAATCATCAACTGGTGTTTCAGAATTGACAGCAAGATGTAGGAGTGTTTGACCATCCCTCATTTTAACTTGTAATGCACATAACTTGTGTACCAAATAGTGGGCTTTAGAAACATCTGCTTCATTGTAGTTTTTTTCATTTAATGTCATCAATTTTGTTAAAATTGTTAAAATATATAAAGTTGTTGTAATATTTGATTCTATCTCTTCCTAAATAAAAAACTTCAGATGTACATAAGTACTTTAAATTGATGCAGTAAACAAAATAAATTACTTTTGTTATACCTACAATACATTGATCAATACCATCCATAGGATCTGGATTTTGCATTTTACTTTTATTACGTCCCAATTCTGTAACACATGCTTCTAATACGTTTATAACTTGAGAAAAATCAAGATCTACTCCAACGTGAATCATTTGAGAGAAAACCTATAAATTATTTATAGACATTTCATATATTCCAGATATTATTTTCAAATAGATTCCCATGTATCTTTGTAAATTAACCCACCTGTGCAAATCGAAGAAGATCTTTCACAGCAGATACATTATTTAATTGTCTTAATTTTAATGCATGAAGCCATAAATCAATACATCTATCAAACCTTGCATTATCTGCAAAAACAGCACCTCTAAATATTATAGGATGTGGTAATTCTGGATTGTTACATCCTAAAAAATATTTATTTATCACATTTCGAGTAAAATTAAATATATATATATATTTTTTTTTTATACCTAGTATTCTTTCCCGAATTGCAAGAGACTCCATGTGAAGTGCATTGGGATTGTTTTTAATATTTTCTAATTTTTCTAATGTATCACATTCCTTCCAATTTTCATATGCTTTTACTGTTTCACCTAATTCTTTATACACAACATCATTAGGATCACTATATCTATAATTATACAAAAATATAATAAATTAAATTTAAAATAAAAAATAAATTAAAACGTCAGATTAAGAAGAGAATAAATATTTCATACCTTAATTTCATTGCTTTGTGCAAATACATATATGCCAATGTTAAGTTATACGAATCTTTATCATTTGCATAAGATGCCCCAAGTAATTCATAAGCATCAATTACTTCCCGTTTTGTTACCTCTGTACGAGCTGCCAAACACTCTACTACAGGTGTACGCGTTCGTTCAGCAGCTGCTATCAAAGGTGTCACACCACTCAAATTTTTTGTTATTTTTGTACCATAACTTAATAATTCAGAAACTATTTGTGTATGACCACACTCTGCTGCAAAATATAATGCTGTTCCACCACAAAGAGCTTTTTCATTAGGATCTGCATTATTTTTCAATAGAAAATTCACCTTCAACATACATGAGTAATATATAATGTATTAGCGTTCATTAATTATTAAAACAGTTTAGATAATTCTTTAAAATATACTAACAATATCTAAATGTCCTTTGTATGCTGCAATCATCAAACATGTATTATTGAATTTATTAGATATGTGTATGTTTGCACCATGGTCTATTAAATATTTAACAATATCCAACCGTCCCTCAAAGCATGCAGCTCGAAGAGGAGTAGAATTAGTTTTGGTTGGATGATTTACATCTGCTCCAGCTTTAACAAGAGTTTTTACAACATTTAAATGACCTGCCCCTGAAAAATAAAATATTTAATAATTAATTTTAGTTAATACATTAGAATGTGTTAATATTTGTGTTAAGATTTTTTGTTAACAAGAAATATTATTCAATAAAAAAAAAGGTTTAGTTATGCTGAAATACATTAATCAAAATTAAATTATTACCATACCTTCTTTAATAAGGTACTATGACTTCATCAATAGAGCCTTTTAGCCAGCGGTTTCAATTAATTACTTACAAAAAGCCATTTGAGTGTTTTGAGGAAGTTTCGTTTGCCATGTTTTCTCCATTTTTATCCTGAAACTGTACAGTAAGCTACACTGGATGAACATAAAAAAAGGACAATAAATAAAACATTTATAAAAAATGCCACGATTTGTTATATTAGTTTGCTTCTGTTTATCAATATGTAAAAAAAAACTTTTTATATATACATACATGTATTATAATATTAATAATTTTAAATAAAACATTTTCTCTTTTTTAAGGACATACTTAAAAGTATTTATGAAAAATATAGTCACAACATTGTGCAATATCATGTAAATGTGGCATTAATTTATATTATTATATTTATAACTATAAAATACATATAGTATACTGTACTGTTTCAGTAAGAAATGGAAAAATCAGGGCTGCTATGTGCTTGTTAAATTTTACTCAAATAATTTTTTCAAAAGTTATTTAAACAATTCACAACAGTTAATAGAGAAATAACGTATTTTTTTTTTCATACTCTTGCATTGAAATACTTAGTTGATAATTGACAAAGATTATTAAATTTAATGTTATATATTGAATGATTAGTTTTAAAATATAAATTACAATATATTTACAAATTCACTACAATCATTGAAACCTACAATAACATAAATAAAAATTAATTAAATATTTTATGATAGACAATATCATACCTGCGGCACACCAAAGGGCAGTAGCTCCATCAATAACATATCCATCAAATTTGACGATTCCTTCTTGTTCCAGATCAGGCTTAAATTTATCAATTAACATCTTCACAACCCTGTCATGTCCGTATCGTGCTGCAATTATTAAAGATGTACATCTTTGTCCATCTTCCAAAACTTTCTGTAAATATGGCATTAAAATATTCATAAAAACTATTATTATATTACATTATATATATATATATATATATATATATATATATATATATACACATGTTTAGAATATATAGAACATATTTTATTAATAATTTCATTGTTTCATAAGTAAAAAATATACAAGTATCAGAATTTTTATAATGTATTTTATAAATATTTATAACTATTATATCGATAAAATATATGAAATATTTACCTGATTAATAAGATAATCAATATGTCCGGGTGGTTTATCACTAAGAAGACCATACAATACAATTGCCATTCCATCTCGTGCAGCGTAATAAACTCTTTTAATCAATGATGTTGAAAGTTCTGTATCTTCTTGTGCAGTCTCAACAGCACCCATTTTCGTTAATCTATTTGAACTCATAAAATATATTTTTTCAATTACGTAGTAAAAATATCACTCCAGTTTCTAACAACGTAGAGCCGTAACCTCAAAGCTCGTATGTTTGTTTCTGTTTATAAGAATCAACGCACAAGAAATACATGGATTAGTTCTACGGACAACTATTTTAAGAACCGTTACACACAAAAATATATCGATCCTAATGTTATAAAAATAGCGATGACTTGCACTTTTGCGATAGAGAATTGGTTTCTCTTAACAAAGACCTGATTTGTTGCTTATAAAATAGTACTCGTTAGTACTCATATTACACTGAACAATTAAAAACTCACAATACAAAGTTTATACGATTATTAATAATTAATATTCTTATTAGTATTTACTTTTTATCATGGGTTTATATCCATAATAAATTTGATCAAATAACGTTGGAATATTATTTTGGAGATTCCTTTTTAATATACCCCTATTCGAACTACTACACGCTACACAAACACGTATTGACACAAGTTAGTCCTCTCTTTTTTTTATATTGATGAAAATACACAATTGCACATAAATATCTTAATTCCTTTAATATTTCTTTTTAAATTTATTTATCATATATTCCTTTGACATTGTAACGTTCATTTATAAATGTACTATCTTAAGTCATGTAGGTCTACTCAAATCTACGATTGTTACGTATTTCAAGGATAAAATGTCGACGTATATATGGATATGTATTTGATTATATTCATATCTTTTTATTAAATACAATCTTCTCATTGTTTTTATTATGTCTATTACGTTTTTTATGTATGATTAAATAAAAAAAAATAAATAAATAAATTAATAGAATTTATGACACAGATAGATAAAATATTGATATTATTATTATTGATTAAGAGACAAAAAATCGAAATTGACTAAATAATCGTGACTTCATAAATTTGAAATTAATCTTTTTAATTCTTTTTTCTATTAATAAATACTATCACATGTGAAATAATTGGGATATAGGAGTGAGAGACTGAGGTTACAAAGTTTTTAATATTATCATATAAAAATATATAAAAGTAAGGAAAATTGAATAATAATATAATTTTAATAAATTTAATATTATCCGTATATTTTTAGAATACGAAAGGTATTAGTAATACAATCATGCTATAAAACTATTTAAGAATGTTTATTTTTAATATACCATGAAATTAGCATGTATAATACACATATATTAAATTTATTAATAGAGCTGCACAATTAATATGTATTGAATTAATATGTAATATAGCTATTTCCTATATTACGAAAGAGGATTCTATAAAAATCACAAATATATTTGACAATATAATTTACAATCCAACTTAATAAAGCACTGGTATCGATATAGCACTTCGATATGAAATCAAGTGTGTAGAACTAATAGTAATTTATATATCTAGTATGAATTTCGAAAAGAAAATTGTATTCATGTATACAATACTCCATTCTAGCAAGAATCTTATATTGTAGGAACACTTACGGCCAATAAATGTACATAATTACAAATTATGGACGTACATTATTACATATACCCATAATCACAATTAATTTGATAAATAAATCAATAATTAAAATTGACTGATAAAATTTTGACTACTTTGCTAGTCAAATTTTAGTAAATTTTTTTATGGCCAAAATAAAATTATTTGAAAATTTACAAATACATTACTGTGTAAAACGAAGAGAAATATCATTACTTTAAAAAAAAAAAAGAACATTTATAGAGAATTTTATCAGAACATTTGGTTTCTTTATGAATATCTATTAAGTAAATATTTCATTTATTCATATTTTTTTCTTTTTTTTCTTCTTTTTGTTTCTTTTTTTAAATAACATGTGCATTGTAATTATTATAAGAGATTATACTAATACATAAAAAGTAAAATACAATTGAACATATTATGAAAGCTTTACGTGATTGTTAGATTACTTATAATTTGAAACTGAAGATCTGATCATCAGGAATTAGTACTAAATGATAAACTATGATCGTTCAAATTAATTTCTTTGTACATATTTTGATGTATGTTTAACATGTCATTTTAAAAATAGATAATTTCTTAATGTGTTCTATTCATACAGCACATAAGAAATGATGATCATGTTAAATGCATCATCATATACTTGATATTTTAATTTATGATTAACAAGTCTATGAAAATGCATTTTAATAAGTTTAATACGTTAATGTTATACTACAGCGATAAATCTAACTAGCTACCTGGCTCAAGAAATAACACAACTTGATTTTTCTTGTACATTTCCATCAGCCTTTTCAATTTCAATCAATAATGTGTGAAAAATATCAGCAACAGACTAAAAAATAATAAATAAATTATAAGTAAAAATACTTATAATTAATTACTTAAATACTTATAAATAATACTTATAAGTAAAAATACTTATAATTTATATTAAAACATGTTTCAATAATTATTACATTAAACAAATATACCTCATTTTGTTTTGCACTGGTTTCTAAAAATGCTGCATGCCAAGCGTCTGCTAACTGTTTACCTTGTGCAGTTGTTATCATTCTGTCTACATACAAATCAGTTTTATTGCCAACCAATACAATTGGAACACTAAAATTATTATATTATTATTATTATTATTATTTATACCAAAACATTGTTATCATTACTTATATAAAAACATCAACATACTGGACTTTTCCTGTAATATCAAGTAGCTTATCATAAATAATTTGTACAACTTCAAAACTTTTTGCACTAGTTATACTATAAACCAAAACATAACCATGGATATCCATTGAATATTGAGTTGGAAATATGCTATATTCATCTTGACCTGCAGTATCCACTAGTTTAACCTCATAATCTTGACTATTTACTCGTGTACTTTTGGTAAATGCTATAACATACAAATATCTAATTTTATAAATAAACAAAATATATACTATGATAAGCAAGAATATGCCTTGTATAAAGAATATAAGAACATCAAAATTTAATAATGTCACTTTGAATATTTAATGCTGAAATAAAGCATAAAAGTAGAATATATAAAAGACACATACGACATATGCACGCAACACACGTTAACAATGCATAAGGTAAATTGAAAATAAGACAAAACATAATAAAAAGATACTTCTTACTATTTTCTATCGTAGGGTCATATGAATCCACAAATTGTCCCTCGACAAATTGTATGCTTAGTGATGATTTTCCTGTAAGATCAAAATGATTATTGTATTAATGTTAAGAAATAAGATTTGAAATAATATATTAGAAATTATCAAAATTATCTATATATTTATATACAATTAAATGGCACATTGATATAATTAATTGATTTTTTTTTAAAGAATATTTTCTTTCTTTCTCTTACCTACTGATCTATATCCCATAATAGCTATTTTCCTCTGTTTTGGTGGCATTCTTTAGCATTCATAAACAGAAAAATGTTATATATACTTCGTAAAAAAAAGTGCATACTCCAGTTAAAATCTGAAATCATAATATAAAATCTTCATATAAAAGTATATGTCTTTAGATTTAAGCGACGGGTTGCTAATTCTGCATAATCTCTTACTTTCATATGTCTAGAGATATTTAGTACATTTTCCATACTTTTAAATCCTGCACTTTTCACCTAAGATTGATGAAATATAAACAATATAAAGTTGTTAAGTAAAGTGACGAAGTAATTTTAGTATTTATAATATTAACTCTCTTCTCTATTTCATTTTTTTTTAAATTATTTGCTTAATTCTTATATAACTTTTCAATTATAATCATTAATGTACGCGTCACAATACAAACATATATAAATTTTGTTGAAATATTTCATCCTTGTAAAATTATAAAGACAAGAACAATTGTAAACTTTATATTAAATTTTTTATAAATATTGGTTAATATATTTTCAATATTAGAGTAATTTAATAAAATATTACTTTTTTTATTCTCATGATTTCAATATTCTTGTAAACAATAAGAGAAAATATATATATATATATATATATATATATATATATATATATATAATTAAAAGATAAAAATATACAATCTTTTTATATGGGATAACAACGTGATAGAAATTAAAGGTTGTGAATGCATGCATGAAAATAATATCGATTTATTATTTTGTTTTATGAAATAATTATTTCAAGGATAACATAAACATGAACGAAATGTATATAAATCTGTCTATATATTGAATATCGTTTATAAAAAAAAACGTACTTAAGTTTTTAATATTCCCATACAACCTCCTATCTTCATAAATTTATGATTTGCACAGCTTATCCTATAATGAGAAAGAAACTGCACATATTAAAGCACAAACACAATAAACAATATTACTTCTCTTATTTAGTTTACTACTACGCATAGTTTAATATAGTACTCAACGCGAAAGAAAGATTGAGTAAAGTAAGCTTTACATTTGTCGACAAGTTATACACCTAAAGGCTTTCGCCATGTTTTTGATACGTTAAATTTGTATATAGATTCCTAAATACCAATAGGAATGTAATGTTAAAGAGCACTCTGTTGATAGAGCAATGATAATGGTGAAAACTCAAGGCTACAAAAGTAAGAACCAATCACAAGTTTCATAACACAAGGAAATTAAATTAAACAATTAAAATACAAGTTTTATTTATAACAGATTTAATTGGACATACGATTAATCAATAGCATTTATTACAGCAATCTAATTTCCTCTGAAATATAATAAAATGTATATTAAATATAATAAATTGTATTAATTTGTAGTTTAAAGAATAAACTATTTTATTATATGAATAAACAATATTCATATTTTTAATGTACAAATTTTTATTGTTACAAATGTTTAACAACAAAATTTTTACAATTATTTGTGAAAAATTTTAATAGCAAATAATGAGGAAATATTTATTCAATAAATATTTATTCTTCTGTTTTGGTGGCATTCTTTAGCATTCATAAATAGAAAAATATTATATATACTTCGTAAAAAGAAGTGCATACTCCAGGTAAATTCTGAAATCATAATATAAATTCTTGATATAAAAGCATATGTCTTTAGATTTAAGTGACGGATTGCTTAAATAAATATTTATTCAATAATTATTATTCCATGAATTGAATAAAACTTATTTGAAAAAATTATTTAATGCATCGAATATTAACTTTCAGCTAACAGCCTTCAACTTTCAGCTAGTAGTGGGTAAAAGTAAAAATCTTTAAAAAGTAAAATATTTAAATTACGTAATGTCAATTATCGTATTTCATTATGAGATGGTGTTGTATATGGAAATGTTCAGATATTAATAGAAATAAAAAATATTATATAGTAAAAATTCTTGATATAACAAAGCGTATAGACTTATAATAAAATTACAATAAATCACATCAAGTTGTATAACACAATAAATATAGTCCGTTAAAATTAATATCTACATTTTTATTAGTTGAAATTTAATTAAAATTTCTTAAAGATAAACTTATTTTTACACTTACTTTTCGTACACTGCATACGAAAAGCAGTAGGAGAAAGTACATGAGAATTGCTGTCGAATGTGTCCAAGGCAATAGATTAGTTGAATAGAAAGAATAAAAATCAAAAATTCAAAAAAAAATATATATTATGTATATATTTCATGGGTGTATGTATACATATAATGCGTATACGTGATCTGCGTATTCAATATACAGTTCATTAGAAGTAATATCTAACTTTTTATATATTACTTGAAATTTAATTAAAATTTCTTAAAAATAAACTTACTTCTATACACTCTATAAAAAAAATAGCAGAAAGTTCATGATAGTTATTATCGAATGAGTCTAAGTTAAATAAAAACCGGACAAAATTCAAGAATATTATTAGTATAGAATAAAATTAAGTTTATTAATGTATGAAATATATGTACATATGATGACACACCTATAATCCATATATATGATGCATTTATGCTATATATATTAAAGTTTGATATGAAATATGTACAATGAGATTGATAAACCACAAATGATTAAATCAAGTTTATAAAATATCATATATAATGTAAATGAGAAGCTACTTAATAAAAACTGGAATTAATGAAGCCGAAAAGTCTGAAAGGTTTCGATCGGTCTGTTTACTGTACTTTCACCTAAATTCTCCGAATAAAGTGTGTAAATACACACACATAACATATAAACATATATATATATATATATATATATATATATATCCTAGATATATCCTTACATATATATATATATATATATCCTAGAATTTTATCACGGTCAACTTCTTCTTGATTTGGCCATTTGTCGGAGAAAGGAAATTCTTAGAAAACCTTTTATTCCTGACCTTGATATAACTCGTTAACAATGTTGATTGGAAATCATTTATTTGGGAATCGATTGGAAGATAATCTACATCAGGAAGTATAGTCTAATTACCTATAATTAACCTGACAATAAAATTTTGCTATTACGAACTCTAAGAGCATAGATGAATTCAAAAGAGTCTTAATTGATAGTGTCGAAATGAGCGGACACTTTCGACACTCTTGCGCAATATATCACCTTGCGTATGACACAATTATATATATATATATATATATATATATATATATATATGTATATAAAATATATATATAATATATATATAATATGTATATATATACAATATTTATAATATAATTGATATATATATATATATATATATATATATATATATATATATTAATCAATTTATTCATTTTGATTTATAATTAAAATATAGTACTCTATTTAAAACTTAAGAGTCACAAAGCCATTGAAAGTTTTATTAATCGATAGTATGAAATTAGATAGGTATTTTCTCATTTGCCACTTCAAATAGATTTTTACCCAACTCACACACTTGTTATCGCATTCACAATGTGAATCAAGATTATATAAGAAATAATTATATAAAAATAAAATAGTAAATAAATAATATTTCTATCTTTATAAAAATTTTAAGATACGTTTAACCGTTTAATTAATATCATAAATATCATTATTCCAATTGTTATCGTTCTTTGTCTAATTTTACTTTAATGCTATATTTATTTCGATTTATAGGTATTCATACAATCAGTATACTTCTATAAACATGTCCTTATCGCGATTACATTTATTTTTAAATAATAGATACAACGTGATTCTAATCATTTGCTTTCCTTTATTTATCTTAATATAGCTTACAAGTTTTACAGTTATATCTTTTGAATGTTTTCCTTTTTTTATTATTATTAAACCATACAGAAGATGTGTAATATAAATTTATAATTTGAGATCGTGTGATTTGAATAATACGCTTTTTAATATAATATAAGTTCCAGAAATAAACGTTACAGATTGCTTTAACTATTCTTATTCAATAGGTCTTCAGTTGCTGATCGCACGCAGTGCAATCTTAGATGTCAATGTTTGTGCGAAATAGTTTAATTGTTTTGCAACCGAATAGATTGCTTTAAAAAAAAATAAAATAAAATCGCGAATTAGAATCAGTGTTGTTCGCCGATTAGAATTTTTCGGTCGTTTTAATAAATCAATAAATAAGAATTTATGTTATATTCTTGTTAAAACCATTTCTTTACCGCGTTATTAGAATCATTAACACATTTCCGACCAATTCACGATTTCGTAGCTATAAATCTTGTAATGGTTGAAAATGTGAATTTAAAAATTCTTCCTCTTCATCTTAATCAACGAATTATTCTATCCATTTCGAAAGGGATGATACGATTGTTTTTGAGCCATCTCAGAACTTCTTAAGTAGTAAGCGCAAAAATTTAAAGTTCCTTCAACGCCTATCATGCCGAGAATGAAAGGTCCATATCGGAACAAGTTACTAGTTGCATTCGCAGATGTATTTTGTTCAAAACTAAGAAAAGTGATCATAAATAAGACCTTTGGTATTACAGCCCGCTTAGGCCTAGTTTATAAGTTAATTATTTTTGGCATAGGATTTTCAGTGCTTATTATACTAATACTCGTTTCTTTCCCCATGCTTTCCTCCCATGCCAAGTGTTACTCGTGTTGGTGAGAAACAGTGTGGGTTTACTTTTGATTTAAGTTTTCTTTTTATTTTTCGTTTCTAAATGAAGATGTAGATAGATTATTTTATTATTTAATGTATTTATTATTATATTTGTTTTAAAATTATATACATAAAGTTTCAGATATGGGCCGTATACATATATACATCGATACAAAGAATTGAGAGAAGAAATAGAGTTTTCTTATGCTGTTTTAGTTTATTCTTTTTGCTATGAAGTTATACATGATATTGAATGAACAGCTTTTTAGCACAATCACAGATTGTATATTGAGTTTAGAAACATTCTGTATATTTCTTTTTTCGATGAAGATAAAAATAAAAATGGTTGAAGAAAATATTGTCTACGATATAGAAAAAGTTAATTTTTAGAAATAGTGATGTTATTTTTACAAATAAAACTCATTTTCTTTTTTGGTTTTTTTTCTTTTTGTTGTTTTTTTAACAGAAACATATTTTTCTTATAAGTGTACTTTTAAGATCGTGTATTCAAGATATTGATAAAAGAAATATATGTCTTTAATTAGAATTATACTCTTTATTTTACAAGAAATTTCGAAATGTTAATTATTATTTATTGCAAATAATGTTTCAATAAATCTATAATACGATCGTTCAGTAACTCTTTTACATTTCTGGCGGTTATGAAATCTATGTGAGTAAAATGATCGTATGGTACAACTTCAAATAATTGAAGATTTGGTAACTTTTTGTACAGTTCGACCAAAAACTACAAAATAATAAGTAAAGATTTATTATTATAAAAAAAAGTGTGTTAAATACACACTAAAATAAAATTAAGAATAACCTTATCTGGTACGAGTATATCATTTTTTCCGTATATCAAGGCCACTGGTGCTGATATTTTTGTTAAGTTGTATTCAAGTGGTACTTTTTGTTTATATAGTTTCATATTATGTTCATATCCGTAGTCATAACTTTGAAACTTTTCTAAAAAACATAATAATAATATAATTATAAAATAAACATAATCATTTTAATTAAAAATAATGATGTTGGAAATGTGCATTAAAGTCGAATTAATGCATATCGTTATATTAAAGTATAGATACTGTACATAGATTACAAGATAATTTTACCTGTCATGATATTTTGAATGTAATGATAATAAATATTGAAAGAACCACCTGATGGATAATAGTTAATAAACTTATATATTTCTGACTGTGCGTGCATGCGTGTTTTGTGTATGTGTACATATACAAAAAAAAATAAATCAATTAGTTGTGTTTCATAATTATTATCAAATATTCAAATTATATTTGACTTACGGGTTTATTTTGAAAAGGATCTGATCCAAACAATGCAAAAATTAATGGAACACATAAAGATTGCAAAATAAATTTATAAGAACAAGCTGCTATCAATGATTTATTTATAATTGATTTAGGTATTATACCATACATTTCTCCTGATTCTAATAAAAACTGAAAAAAAATTAATTAATTAACACGTTGACTGCAACGTCACCCATATTCGGATGACAGTAGAATTTCTAATTAGGTCAAAGAAGCGTCACCCGTATTAGTGTGACGCTTCTTTGACTACTTGCGAAGGATATTCGTATGTGTTTGAAAAGATATTTCTCAGAGGAAATAACAAAATTATTGAATATTAATTAATATAAACTATATTTATTAATATAAACTATTATTATAAAAATAATACGAAAATAGTTTATTAAGAAAATTATGTAGAATGTAAAATTTTAAAACATTCTATACAAAGCTGAGGTTTATTAAAAAATTTTTAATAAAAAAAATTAAAAAAATTTTTTTTTTTCTATAAAAAAAAATTGTTTAATAAAATTTTTTTTTAACTTTTATTATTTTTCACGGTACGCGTGGCCTGAAGGAGATTTTACTGAAAACGCGCGTGGCAGTCAACGTATTAATTAATTAAGTAAAATAATTTTATTTTTGAATTTATTTGGAAAATATATTGTTTTTATATAACGAAAAAAAAAAGAAAAATCGTTAAAAAAGAATGTGTCAATTTTATTTATAATATGTAATATTTTGTGTATTATATTTTATTTATCTCCTTTACCTTGGATATTGAACTGTATGTCATTATAAATTTCATTAGTGGAGACATAATATCTTTCTTCCAGTATGCAGTAGGTGCCAAACTTATAACTAAACGTATTTTTTCATTATAATCTGGCTTCATTGATAATAAAACATATGATACTGTTGTTCCCATCGAATGTCCAATAAAATAAAGTTTTTCTGATTTTGTATAATTAAGAATATAATCGATAATTGCTGGAACATCGTAAATTGCAATTTCGTGATAACTGTAAAAAAATGTTTAATTTTTTTTATTTTATTATTGAACAATAAAAAATTTGCCTAAAGACGAAAGATTAATTGCATTTTTTCTTTTTTTATAAATTTATTTTGTTATTCATTATCATTTATCAAAATGATAGGATTTACCTAAATTGCATAAATTCTTTATCCTTCGATGAAAATTTTACATGAGTTTGACCGTATATATTTCCTCGAGCATTTCCCAGCCATACATCAAATCCAGCATCCGCAAGTGAACACGCTATTACAATAAATAATTATATTATACAATGAATATTAATGATTAGTGATTTAAATAACCTTCCTATAACAAGATTTATTTGTATCGTCTTATGAAATATTACAAAGTAATACTAATTAGGCAAATGCGTTTTATGTTATATTGAAAACATGTTCTCAGAATATCATATTGTAGAGTTGTGTGTGCGCGCATGCGTGACTGTGTAAATATCATTATTATTGAAAATATTTACGAAGACTTCTTTTAGAGCCATATAAAATCCAATAATCGGATGAAGCAAATGCACCGGGTTGCATCAATATTATTGGTCTTATTTTATAGGTAATATTTGATACGGGACTATAAGGTATTCTATGAAACAATATAGTATAGCCATCTTCTGTAACAACCGTATGTTCTTCCGCAAAATATCCATTCTGTTTAGCTAATTCTATCTGAAATTAATTGATTTGTCATTTACTCCTTTATATGTTGTAATACATATAAATTGAAAAAGAAAATATAATATATTATTATAAAAATAAGTGATTTACTTACAAAATCTGAAGTAACATTATTTAAATAT
This sequence comes from Vespa crabro, assembly GCF_910589235.1. Classification (NCBI taxonomy): domain Eukaryota; kingdom Metazoa; phylum Arthropoda; class Insecta; order Hymenoptera; family Vespidae; genus Vespa; species Vespa crabro. Next base: position 3,194,651 of record NC_060964.1, read on the forward strand.
GGATTTTTTATAAAAAAAAATTTTTGAAATATTGAAAATGGTTTAATTTTGAGTCCAAAAAATATTGATAAAATTATTACTATCCACGTTGACAATTTCATTCTTTTTTTTTTTTATTTATATTGATTTATACAATTTTTAAACCTGTAAGCAATTATATATAGTTTTTTGTAAGCATTTTAGATCGTATTTTTAATTGTTCTAATATATATATAAACTACTATCTGAGATTACGCTAAAATACTAAGATAAGGTGTACATGTGTAACGTAAATAGAAACACTATAAAAGTATGCAAGCATTGTACAAAACTTTAAAAAGCGTCTTAATATTTGTATTAAATGTGAAAAATTTAATCGTACCATAAATTATGCTACGATAAATTGTTTCGTAAAAAGAATCCGTCGTTGAAAATTTCACATAATGAATAAATATAATATAAATAGTGGGTTCAAAAAAATAAGAGAAAGCACTTTTTATTGTATATGGTGAATTAATTTCGAAACAGGACAGTGATATAATCAGTGATGAATGACAAAGATAGCAGATCAGAAAGACTATGTACTTACAAAAATAATATGTATTTTCATTAAACAGTCCAGATATAAAATACCACAAACAGCACAAAACTTAATTGACGAGATAGAATGCCAGAGTAGTCGTTTTAATACCTGCTATGGATCTTGGGAAGAGAGAATATATGGGAAGAGAGATTTGTTTCAATTAATAACTAAATCTCATTGGTTCTAATTTTCCCTCTCCCTGTGTCCTCGTTAATTTTCTTAGTGTGGTATCTGGATAATTAATACATGAGATTTAATAGATTATTGATTATATTTTTTATTATTATTCGATAGTTGATTCTTGGTTTATAATTTACTCTGCATTGCAAATTAACCAGTTTAACAGGTCAAACAGGATTTAGAGAATATGTATGTATGTATATATTCTCATATATATATATATTTTTTTTTTATATATAATTATATATATATATATACATCGTTTTTGTTGATTTTTTTCGTTTTGTTTGAATAATAAATGTTTGTTTGAATAACAAATTGTTAAAACTGCTTCATTAAATCTAATAATCGATCATATAATAGTGCTTTTACATCGTTCGCTATAATAAAATCAAAATGAGAAAAACACTCGTACGGCACTGCTTCGCACGTGACGACATTAGGTAATTTTTTGCTCAATTCAACTGCATCCTAGATAAAATTGGATAGGTAAATAAATGTTTTTAGATAATCTGTCTAATTCTTTTAAGAAAGTATAACAAAATTTAACTTACTTTGTCATTCGTTAATACATCATTAATTCCATAAAATAATGCTAATGGAGCAATTATTTTCTTCATGTCATAAACCGGAGGATTTACTTTTTTATAGTGAATAAGATTACCTTCGTACCCATAATCATAAGCTTCGAAATTACCTTACAATAAATACGATAAAATATATATATATAAATATTTTATTTATTGTAAAATTCAAAAAGGATATTGTAATAATAATAATAACAATTATTATAGAAAAAAAAACAAAAAATGCACCTGTTATATAATTTTGATAATAGTGGAATAAACTTTGAGTTGATACGCCAGCAGGTACATAATTCATGAAATATGGTATCAGTGACTGTAAATGAGATATTTATGTAAATTTAATGAACGATCACATTTAGTTACAAATATATTGTATTATGTATAAAGATATAAAAAATATTTATTAAAAAAATATCTAGTAAAAAATATCTATTATGCATATGTGCGTGCGTGCATATTATTGAGAACATTATTAGCTTACGGTATTTGTTTGCACAGTATCACGTCCTGAAACTAAATACAATATCGATGCACATATTGAGTGGAAAATCGATTTCTCGTTACATAATTTGGCACCCAATAATTTCATTATTTTTGATTGTGGTAAGATGTCATAAATCCTCTCTCCTTCTAATATTCTCTAAAAAAGATTTTTTATTTACACAAACAATAATACATATACACACATGTAGGTATATAAATAATTATTATATGTTTACAAAATAAATGCATCTGCGCAATTAATATTTACCTTTATTTTTGGAACGTCTTTTATGATACGTTCTAAGCCTGGCGGAAATTTGTGTTTAAAGTAAGAAACTGGTGCTAAGCTTATAACTAATCTCACTTTATCATTATAACTCGGTTTCATGGACAACATAACGTAGGAAACCGATGTACCCATAGAATGTCCTATGTAAAATAATTTCTTCGATCCTGTATAATTAAGAACATAGTCGATGTATTGAGGAGTATCATGTAAACCAATATCGTGGTAGCTGTTGAACGGAAATAATTACATACATATACATATACATATATATAAAAGAAATATATATTAAATATACAAAAAATATATAAAATTTGTATATCTACACGAATATATAAATATATTGTATACACAAAAATTAAAAAATTAAAAAATACGATACAAATTTTATCACGTACAAAAAATTATTATTGTTTGATTGTAATGAAATAATATAAAATCGTTAAAAAGATTGTCGATAGTTTTTAGTACTATACAAAAGATGATGCTCGACAGAAATATACTAAATATTTTATTCCTTCGAAATGAAGAGGTAGATATTTCAAATAATTAAAATGGTCTTTTTAAGACTTATAAAATTTTTACCTAAATGATATCGACTAATGCTTATTTTGTTTTTACCTGAATTCCCAAAATTTTCGATCGTTTGTCGTCAAATTGACATGAGATCTGCAATAAGTATTTCCTCGGAAATTTCCAAGCCAGACGTCATATCCAGTATCAGCAAGTAAAAAAGCTAAATGTATATAAGTATGAGTAATTTATTAATTAATTAATTAATTATTATTATTATTATTATTATTATTATTATTATTATTATTATTATTATTATTATATATTTGAATATATTAATATATTTGAATTATATTATAATATTTATTATAATTATTATTTAATACATTAATACATCATTAAGATAAAATATGTATGTACTTAAGATGTAATCGAATCACTTACGGAGATTTTTCTTAGGCTCAAGTAATACCCACGAATCAGATGATGCTGTCATACCGTGTTGTACAAATACGACATCCTTCTTTTTATTTATGTCTGATAAAGGACTATTAGGTATTCTATGCATTGTCAGTATGTAACCATCGTCCGTAGTTACTTTGTGCTCCTCGGCCGGGTATCCATGACGTTGAACTAATCCAATCTAAAATCAGATATAATTTTATATGTATTTGTTTTGAGTATTATCAAGAAATAACAATTTAGTGCAGAACAAGATTATAACTATGTGTATGCGTGAGCGTGTACTTGTGGTGTGCGTGTATGATCATTTAATAAATTACAAAGTAGTAAATTATTTTATTAATATATAAATATAAGTACTATTAGAAGTAAACAGTTTATTATTAATATATTTATGAATCAAATCAATATAACGTTATATCAAAATATTTCAATAGTTTTATTTAACAAAAAACTAAATGTTATATATATATATATATTTTCTTTTATTTTATTTTATTATAAGATATAATTGAGATAAAATATATTTGATAAAAAAGAACAAAAAAATACTCACGAAATCTAAAACAGTATCATCGCCATTAAGTTCTGATTCGCTTCTTACTTTCTTCAATTCATTTTTATTCGAAGAAAGAATATATTTTAACAAAGAAAAAGATGAAGTTTTTCCCAAACAACAATCGAATAATAATAGTATCGTTAAAAGAATTAATTTCATTATTCTATTCGTTATATATGAAAAATATAGATATATATCAATCTCCGTTGTATCTTCCGAGAGGAAAGTTGTATCTTCTATTTAAGACATGCACGATCGATTCTGCTTTATATATCTCCTGTTGATACAATCAAGTGATAATTACTACTTCATTTTCTTTGATTTGTTAGAACTATTCATTTTGAATCATTTAATATCATTTAGAAAAAGATTTCAGAATTGTTTATGATCATGGAACCGACTTTGAAAATCTGCGCAATTCTATATTTTTTATTATTTATTTTAATATTTATTTTACATATGTTAACATATTTTTAATATATTTTGTATTAATTATTTATACACACACATATAAATGTGTCTATTAATATGCCTATATAATTATAATATATATATGTATATATATATATATTAATTCGTTATATATATATATATATATATATATATATATATATATATATATATATATATATATAACGAATATATATATATATATATATAGTTATGTATAATAAACAATAAATAATATTGCCACAAATGAAGAATATTAAAAGAAAATTTGTTTCGTTTTTGAAAAAAGGAAAATTAATTTATTTTCTAATATCTTTTATTTTTTCAAAATTTCTGTAAATATTCGAACAATTTTTATTCTTTCAAATATGAATATTCAAGCAACTTAAAATTTACTTATAACTATATGCATATGCATAAGTATCAACATATTGACTATTGTTTCATAACACATTTGTAGCGTGTAATATAATTTCATGGTATATAAGAAGTTCCTGTTTGATCATATACTAATAAAGATGTTATTGTATGTTTTATAAACGACATCATCTCTCTCTCTTTCTCTCTCTCAAACTATAATTAATAGTTCGTAATGCTATATTATTGAACATCGTCTAGAAGTTTCTATTATTATTCATATAAGTAAAATGTTGCTAAATGCTCATAATTACTACTTTCGACATATACTCTTATTGTAGCAAATAATAAATAATTTCACATATTTCGTTTAACCTGCATAATATTCTAAAGTTTCATCAAAAACATCTTTCATAAATAAGTTGTAAGTATCCTCTTGCAATTGTATCGCTGCCTGTAATAAGGAATATATTTATGTATATATACTTAATTTGTTAATATAATTAAATTATATTCGTTTTAACTATATATAATATAAATAATAATATTATAATATATATTTATATATTTATTAATATTATATTTTTAAATATATAATACATATATATATATATATATAATAAATTTATATTAATGTAATATATATAATCGATACATATATAATATATATGTACCTTCAACGAATTTTTTTCCATTTTATCTGATTCATATATTTCGCAGAGTTCTTCATATTCAGATAATTTATCATCCATATCTGTGTCGAATCTATTAATCAAACTCAATAATTGGGCTTCGGTTTTCAATCTATAAAAATCAAATATACACGTATTTTAACTAATTAATAAAAATACAAATATAAATATTTTAAATTTCAAATAATATAAATTAAACTATATTCATTCTTAATAGATATCTAGAATTAAAATAAATTACCTTTTGTTATTAATATCTGACGTCGTTTTGAGATTAGCAGTTTTTATCATTACAAACTCTTCCTTCATTTCATTTAATTTATTAAGTAATTCGTCTCGTTTTATTTCCGAGTTTTTATAAAGCAAATATTGCTTTTTTTCGTATTTATTACTGAAAAGAAAAAAAATCACTTAATCGTAAATTCATATAATCGTTATGAAATTTTATTGTACATTTACCCAACACTTTGTAAATCTTCTAGACATATTTCATTCAATTTATTAATAATTATTGTATCAGTTTTATATTGTGTCTTAGTACTTTCCATTTCCTTTTCTTTATTTTCTCTCTGAGCTTTTAAATGTGCAGTAAGTTCTAATAACATGAGAAAAAATTTCGTTTAATATTTTTTTTTATACAAAAATATTTTTTATATAAGTACAATATTTTATTTATATATATATATATATATATATATATATATATATTTCTATATTTTTTATATAACAAAAATGTTTCAATATCTTTTTATATAAAAATATTATATAAACAAATTATTGTTATATAAAAAAAAAATATTATTTTTTACTAAATATAGAAAAATGTAATAAAAATACATTGCAATATATTAATTACTTTTTGTTTCTTCAACAGCATTTTTATCACGCAACCAAACATTTCGGTAATGCATATTTTTAATCATTTCTTCTTCTGGTGTTAATTGCATTATTGATATGATATATTCCATAAAATAATATATATAATGTTTAAAAAGCAATAATTGCGCTGAAATGTTCATCTGACATGAAGCAGCTGCTTTACGAATACTGGGGTAACTATATAGTATCTAATTAAAAAACAATTTTTTATTTTATAAACGATATCTCTTGGAATTTTTCATTTTTATTTATTTTTTTTTTATTTTATTATTAATTAAATAAAAAATACGTTAAGCATTTTGTAAACCATAGGATCCGTAATATTTTTATCTGTAATATCTTCTTCTAATGCATTTGTCGATGATTCGTGCGAAGTCCGTGAAATTCTTGATTCACCTAAAAGATATTAATTTTTTTTAAATATTACGAAAATAATTACATAAAAATAAAAATATCTGTATTTTTGATATCTGCACTACTGCATCTTTGTAAATAATTTTAATATAAAAAAAATAATTTTTAATTACATAATTGTGGTTTATGTTCCGATTGCGTTTGATCAATAGAAAATACAATATTATTTACCAACTCCATTTCTTCTTTGGTAAGAAGTGATTGTAATGTTGAATTTTTAATTAATAAAGGTATTGTAATCTATAATTATGTATAATTATTGTTATAATAAAAAATATATAAAATATTATAACTATTTAATATATTAATCTTATTTATTAAACATTGTTAAATTTAATATGAATTAATTATTATTAAATATTACTTACTGCTAATTGAAATTTATCCATGGTCTCATAAAAAATTTGCATAATATAGTTCAAGATAGAATCTAAATTATTTTTCTTTAGCTGTTTTTTAAATTGTGACATCATATCATTAATTGTACCATTCTTCTTTCACGATTTTTCACATTTATTATTTACGTTTGCATTTACAGTGATACGACAGTAAAATTTATTTTAATGAACTAAGTTAATATGAAAATTAACATCACACGTATTGTTTAAAATATGCTACGAAATATTTGAATTAAATTTGTCATTAGTGGACGAGGTGACATCTATGATAGGATATTTCTGAAATATTGCTTTATCATTGGTTGTCGTTAAACGCAATATTAATCAGGCTTTATTACAAATGAAGTATTACTTACAAAATATCTTTTGTTAGTAAATAATTTAATAATTAATATAATAATATAAAAAATCATTTATAATGAGTAAACATTGAAAATAAAAAATATTTTTATAAAGTAGGAATATACAAGTGAAATACTATTGGTTAGTATTGACCAATCACGACGAACCTTTAAGCAATGTAAGGTTATCTATATAGATGGCAGTTTAAAATAGAAATCAAGCTTGAAATCTTTTATGTACTACTGTGATTACATGTATTATACGGATCTGTCTTGACTAAATGATCCCAACGAAAACAATCTAAGAAAATTAATCGTATAGTGATTTAAAAGCAATTATTGATGTATTTATATAGGGATTTCCTATTATTATAAAAAAAGTATCTTATAATGTTAAAGCGTTTGTATATATCGATAATAGCAGTGTATTGAACTTTGAAGCTTCGAGCGCGTTATGCACACTCGGTAATAAATGTGATTATCGTGTAACTCGTAATCATGAAACGTCCAATTTATATTTCGAATCTTGAGTTTCGCATTTATAACGGTTTCGTGTACTTCATTGGACTAGTCATATAACGATTTCTTTTGACAAATAACATTTGTAAATCGTTCATTTGTATAAATTTTTCAAAGTGGCTCATGTTGCGAGCGTTCACAGTTGGGGCGAAATTGGTTTAAAAGCAGAACTCACAATGGTGATACGGTAACTAATCTTGACATATTATATGTACATATCGTATTGATAAGATTTCGTTACTTTTATATCTTGAAAATTAATATGAGATACTATTAAAATTGTTTTCTTTCTGTTACAAAACACATGAGAAATAATAATGTAATATATTTTTCAATAATATTTTTTTATTTTTTCAACAATAAATATATATTATTTTATATATCATATGTGTATAATTTTATTAGAAATATATGAATTTAAATCTTACCCATTTTTAATTAATATAAAGAAAAGAAATATATTGTTAATAATAAGAAACTATATACACAATGCGAGTAAAATGATAATTAAATAATTTAATTATTTCATTTATACTAATGCAAAATTTACGTTTATTCTTTTCTACTTTCTTTTCGATTTGTAAGTCATATTTATTAAATTAAATTCGTATGTATTTGATATAAATGTATTAAACAACATATACGTACACATACATGCATATATATATATATATATATATATATATATATATATATATATATATGTATATTATACAGTAATTAATATGAAAAATAGAATTTAGATAATATTTCAACTATTTCAGATCGGATGGTGGTAGTAGCGAAAGTCCATTGCTCGTGGAAGAAGGAGAAACTCTTGGCCCACCTCATAGTCCACGTAATAAACATCCTCATAACCGATCACATGTGAATCCTCATGAATGTCATAGTCATCGCCATGATAAACCAAAGCAACTAGTAAAATATGGAGAATTAGTTATTCTTGGGTAAAAAAAAATATAATACGTTTTTAATATATATATTATTTTCATATATTTAGGATGATTCTTTAATTATCAAAGATGAATTATATTAATCATATTTGGTCATTATTATAGATACAATGGATATCTTCCACCTGGTGATCGTGGTAGGAGGAGAAGTAAATTCATTTTATTTAAAAGACCAATACCAAATGGTGTTAAACGTAGTAAACATTACATTGTTAAAACTCCTCACAGTTCACAAGCCATTCTTAATACAAAACAGCATTCAATTTCATATACACTTTCCAGAACTCAAGCTGTTATAGTTGAATATACAGAAGATGAAGAAACAGATATGTTTCAAGTAAGTTTAAATGAAAATGAAATTAAAAAAGAATTACATATTCATATTTATCTAAATAAACTTATTATAATTATATTGTTATATTAAACAAATTAATCACGCATAGATTGGTCGTTCATCTGAATCACCAATCGATTTTGTTGTAATGGATACATGTCCTGGTGGTAGTGAATGTGGAACTGCAAATGAAGGCCGGGTTGCTCAGAGTACAATTAGTAGGTTTGCCTGTAGAATTCTTGCCGATCGATCTAATCCTAGAATTGCTAGAATTTATGCTGCTGGTTTTGATAGTTCTAGAAACATCTTTTTAGGGGTAAGATTTACAATGGGATAATATATTTTTAAATTCAAAATTCTATGTTAAGTGAAACATTTTTATTATATAGGAGAAAGCAACAAAATGGCAAGAAAATAGAGAAATTGATGGTTTGACAACTAATGGTGTTTTGATAATGCATCCACGAGGACAATTTTGTAGTGGTGAAGCCCAATGTGGATTTTGGCGAGAAGTTAGTGTTGGAGGTGGAGTATTTTCCCTTAGAGAGAGCAGAAGTGCTCAACAAAAGGGAAATTATGTAGAAGATGAAAATAATATTTTACAAGATGGTACTCTTATTGACTTATGTGGAGCTACATTACTTTGGAGATCGGCAGAAGGTCTTGCAAAATCACCAGTAAGTAAAATCTTATTTTGTTACTGTTTAAAAAAGGTAAATTTTTAAAAGTTTTTTCAACATGATAAATGATTTAGTACAGATGTAATAAGGACTTTGCAAGTATAATATTTTTGTTACATTTCTATATTTTTTGTTTGATAACTTATTATTTACTTTATAAATTCATTAATGTAAATTTTAATTAATATTTATGTGTAAGTAAATTTTACATTGATACTGTATATTTATAATTGTATTTTTTTTTATTTTTTTTTATTTTTTTTTTTTTTATTTTTTTATTTTCTTTTTCATAGACAAAACATGATTTAGAAGAATTAGTTGATGCTATAAATGCTGGCCGGCCGCAATGTCCTGTTGGCTTAAATACTCTAGTTATTCCGCGTAAGGCAGCATCAGATACAGCTCAACAGCAACCATATGTTTATTTAAAATGTGGTCATGTACAAGGTCATCATGATTGGGGACAGGAGGAAGATAAAGTAACAAGAAAGTGTCCAATGTGCTTGGTCGCTGGATCAGTAGTGAAACTTACAATGGGAATTGAACCTGCCTTTTATGTTGACAGAGGCCCACCTACTTATGCATTTAGACCTTGTGGACATATGGCTACAGAAAAAACTGTGAAGTTCGTATTAAAGATTATATATAAAAATAATATTTTTATAGATTATATAAAGAAAAGATTTTCCTGTATATATTTTGTATATAATAGTTTGTTTATTATAAAATTATATAATGGCAATATTAACAATCTATATTCATCTGCAGATACTGGGAACAGGTGGCAATACCACACGGTACAAATGGTTACATCGCGATCTGTCCCTTCTGTGCAGTTCCTCTTGAAGGTTCACCTGGTTATATAAAACTCATTTTTCAAGACAATGTAGATTGAAAATACTTCCTATAATTTCAAGAAAAGTAATCTATAGAAATAATTTATACTACTTAAAAACTACAAGGCTTATAAAAATCAACAATCTTCAAATAATTTAAATATTTGATTTCGTTGAAAATTTTTGTTTTCTAATAAATCTACATGAAAGCAGTTGTACAATATACTTTTCTTGTTATTATGTACATGGAAGTTGTATAATTTTTAATTGTATAATATATAAAGATGAATGTAGAAGAGAAAAAGTTCAAACAATATCGAATTAGAATTCACGAATTATGTTTATTATTATAGTATGTAATAGTTTATACTCAGACGTAATTTATTATTAAATTAATAATTATTTCATTATTGGATATTTAATTATGGCATTCCTTTTTTCACCAAAAATGATAAATGAACAGGGAAAAAAGTACTCTTATATCCAAAATATTTAAATTTATAGAAAATATAATTTAATGAAGTTACGTTAATAATATTTTGCTTTAATGTAGGTGAAATATTACAAGAGAGAAGCACAATGTTTATGTAACGATGTCAATCTCTTTTAGCTCATTTAGATAAATTTAAGAATGCCATGAAAGTATAGAAAATGAAAAAGTTGTAAAAGGTACGAGGTCCTTACCAAAAAAAGAAAAATGTAATTATTTGCTGACTGAATGTTACTTATCTTATATATATCATATTTATCTTCGATTAAAGAGTAATTTTTTATCAACTATAAATATTTACAAATTTATTATATACTACGCTTTTCACGAAGATAATAAAATTTCATACTTAGTTATTAAAAATATTTCATCTAAGTAAGTATGTAAGAATAAAGTAATATCTTTAAATGTAAATTTTTTTCTAAAGATTATATATATATATATATATATATATATATATATATATATATATGTATACATATAAATCTTGAATAGTTAATATATAAAACAAAATCGCGAATTAGAATATAAATAATTATATTTATAACATTTATAACAAACAGATGTACTTACAATGACAGTCTGTAACATAAATGTATATCTTAGGTGTATGTACGTAATTATTTAGTTATCTATAGGATATAATCAGTCGCGCATCAAAAGGGCACAATCTCTTATTTGAGCAAGCAACTTTTGAATGTTCAGTAATGTAAATGCATCATTATTACAAACAGATAAATAATTGATTGTTATTGTTAATTTCTAAACAAATCTTATATCAATGAAAGTTTTCTATGCAGAGATGTCTCATACATAAAAATTTTTTGAATAATTACTCTAAATTACGATTAGCTTATTTTAACTTAGATTTAGCTTTGAATATACTTATCTATTATCATTCATTTATCTGACCAGTAATGTTTTCCTAATTACAAATAATGAACTAATAGTTTTACAATCACACGTTTAATATCTAAATATTATATATAAATGTAAATAAGTATGATCATAATTCAGTACTAGATCCACTACGACGAACATAGCGATTAAAATAATCAGGTCGCCAACATTTACAGCTGCCTGGTATTAAAAACCAATCATAATATAATCGTACCTACAGTAAAGGTAAAAAAGATTAATTATGAATTTAATCAAACATGTACAAATGATTTTTTTTTTTTTTTTTTTTTTTTTTTTTTTAAGACGAGTAAATTACCTGAAAACAACCCATTTCATCTACACCATCGCAATGATGCTGTTGAGAACTACCACTATTACGTGCTTCATTTTCACCTGCACGCTTTTGCAAGTACTGTTGATAATTTTGGAAATCATGTACAGGTGGTGGGACACCGACAACAGGATCTCTGGGACCTGGAAATCTGTCAATCTGACTCCCTTCCAGAAAAGTTTCTGGATAAAAAATTTCAGCTACCAATAAACTTGTCCATCGTGGTGAAGACAAACAACCACCATCTAAGTAGTGACATCTTGATTGCCTATATAAATTATTCATTATTAACTTTAATAAAAGTACATGTTTGGTCATTAATGATAATTTTAAAATTATAATATAAAAATATGAATCTTTTATTATCACTTACATGCATCGAGTAACTTCAATTGTTTGTGTAAAGTAACCCTCATAAGGAATTTGCACAACATAACGCCAAACTCCTTGATAATTCTTTGCAAAAACTGGAGTTGCATATTCTACTTTTGCCGGGCAAGGTGTTGGTGGTCCAGTATATTCAGGCTTTTCTTGAACAGGATTTCTTTGATGATATTCTTGCGTTGAAGGCTCATCTCTGCGTTCTGCTGCTGATGCTACCAATGGTTCACCTTGAATTGCTTTGTATAACATACATACCCTATATATAGATAAAAATATTTTTAAAAATAATTTTTTAATAATATAATACACTTGTTATTATAAATCATCAAAGCAATAAAATAACATACACTCCACTACCATTCTCACAAAATTTGCGACCATTACGATTTGCATTATTATTTATATCAGAAGATCTTTTATTCCTACTTCGCTTTCGATCAGGATCAACTCTGCAAAGAAAATAATTTAAAAAAAACGTTAACATACTGAATATTATTATATATATATATATATTTATTTTACTTACGAATTTTGCACAGGTTGAATTTTGGCAACTTTTGGTAAAGATTCATCTGCTTTTAAAATTGGCAAAGCTTTGCTCAAAAACTTGAGAGTATGATTTTTTATTAAAGTGCTACAAATATATGTATAAAAAAAAAAGTATATGTAAGTATATGTATGTATATTAAAAAGAAAATAAGAGAAATAATACAAATAATTATATTAATATTCTACGTTTTACTTACAATGGATAGGAAGATCCATTTATATATTGCTTCATTGGATTTTTAGGTATAAATCCTTTATTTAAATCACCACAAATATTATACACAGACGCATATCCCTTTCCTTTCCCAGTATCTGAAAGTTATATTAATTAGCTAATATATATATTAAGCAAGGTAAATACCAAAATCTTTTTATAAAACTAATAAAAAATTTAGAGATTAAGTAAAATATTTTTCTACCATGACATTCTTTATCGCTTTCAACATATGGTGGTGGTTTAACTTTAGGTGGTTCAGCATTTGGTGATTCAACAAATGCATAATATCCTTCTGGAGGTTCTTCTTGCATAGATACATCGTTATTATTTGTTTTTGTTCGTTTAGTAGTATGATATTCTTCGGCAAAAGTTAAATTACATAAAACTAATATCTGAAATTAAGAATAATTAATAAATTAAATAAATAAATCATATGAAATAAGATAATACTCTGTTATCATATATTAAACTTAAACTTGAAAATTGTTATTTTTAACAATTTATAGATTTTGAAATATTTCTAAAAAGAAAAATATATTCTAATCTAAAATCGGGGTCATTATATATATCTACTTTCTACTTGTCTCTACCTGCGCGATACATACGGGTCATTGACGGCATTCCCCGTTAGTAAACACGTTATATGCATTCAGTCTTAACGGTACGTGGTCCATCAACTACATCGTTTCATGCTCTAAATTATATGTTTTTGCTTATTTGCAAATAATCTTATCGTATTTTTTTTGATTAAACTGATCTTATGTTATATATTATAAAAATCACTTACTTTCAAAGAAAAGTATCTATTTTCCTCTATTCATTATTTCAAATTGTTAATATAAAAATGCAATATGACGTACGTAGTGAAAAGAAATAATTTAAAAAAAATCATGGTGTTATGTAATATTGTAACTAAAATTTTTCATCAATATATTTAACCTACTTTCGAAATACTTCGAACATTAAAAAAGTATGATTATGTCAAATTTTATCGTCGTTACACTAATAAGGACGAAATCTTCAAACCGGTACCAGTAAAATCGAAAGATATAATGAATTTTTTAAAACTGACGTAATCATCACACATTCGTTAAAATATAATTAAATAATATTCCACAAATTACGTTTCTTTTCTTTTATAAATTTTATTAGAATTGACTTATGTCATATCTATTTTGTATAGTAATATCTATAGATATAAATTCGGTCATGTGTCCTAAAATCTATATATACATTAATATATTTCATTAATATAATTTTCGCGCGTAAAAAATTAACATTTTGAATATAAAACGTCACTTCCGTATTCATCTTTAAAAAGATTATTTAAATACATTGACATTCTTTATATCTTTGAAATATTTTCATTTGATTCTTTCTTTTTTTCTTTTTTTTTTCAAGTTACAACGAGCGAATCATAAATAAATAAATTTAAATAAATTAAACTTAAATTAAAATGAAAAAAAAGGAATTGTTAGTACACTATCATTTTGATTTTCAATAACTCTACATCCTGTCTATTGCAATAAATTAAAATTTATATTGATCACTGAACTGACGTGACACGTACAAAATTGATCGTATTAAATAAAAATAAAAAAACTTCGATATAAATAAAAAAGAAAAAACGGAAAAAGAAGATAAGTAATACACATTAATCTCGAAGAATATCATTTTTTTAATAACTTACTACACAAAATATTTAAAAAATTATTTATGAAATATGTTAGGGACACTTAAACGATTGAACTTACAAATAATAAACGTAGTTCCATTTTAATAATATTAATGTTGAACAATATAAAATAAGCAAAAGACAGACAGTTAGTTAAGTTTAACAGAGAGAAGACGTTACTCGTTACTCGGTCAACGGTTATAGGAAAACTGAATATCTTAAACTTGTAGCTTCGGATAGCTCTGGCCGGTTACCTTCACCTGTATATTTTACCGGTGTGAAGTCGCGTTCAAGTTGAAGGAAAAAAAAAAGAGAATCTCTCAAGGAAGAATAGCGGTCAACAACATGCTGCATAAGGATATCGATATTCACTGATTCTTTTTCTCTTTCCTTTTTTATTTTCTTATACGATCGATTAACGATCATAGATCCGCTATATCGCTATATGTATGTACCTAATAATAAGCACATTGTTCTAAATTCATATGATTTGTATCAGTGAGTATATTATTAAAAGAATTATCCTTCCGGCATAAGATTTTCTCGAAATATCTATAGATTAATTACTATAAATAAAAAAAACATTTATTAAACATATATTGTATATATACATATATATATATTTTTTTTTATGTACAAATATTTTTTCTTTCAAATTTATCTAATCAATATTATTAAATTAATATATTTCAGATTTATCTAAATCGTTACTAATACTTAGAACAATACTTGTAAATATTATATATTAGTTTTTTTGAAAAAAGAGTATAAAATTGGAACGTTTCATCAAATATTCTATGGGATTTGATTTTCTTTTTAATGTTCTCTTTGATTTAAGAGAAACATGTCGAACGAGTTTATATTTAATTAACTGAGGTCAAAAACCTCTTTGAAATGATCATGGAAAAGTGTATGTATATATGTTCAACTCTTGCAGTCGGTCAAGGTCATCTGGCAATTGACATGTCTTCGTCAGGAATATACAGAAGAATGTGGAATGACAAGCTGTTAACGTAATGGAATGCGGTAACGGGTCCTTTCTTTATATTATCATGCAAACCTTACACAAGCGTGCATGGAATCGTAATACATTGACAAATATGTAGGCATGGTCGTGTACCATTGAACTTTTCATTAAAAATTTTGTATTTATATAGAAGTTATTCGTTGAAATTAAATGAAGAGATAATAATGCGAGATTGATCGTACTTGAAATAGAAAATAGAAAATTTATCTGTTTTTTGTTACTTTTTATAAATGAAGGTAATGTAAATGACTTAACTTATCGGCCGTCGGTAATACATGAAAATATTGGATTAGAGACATCTATTGTGTATTATTTGAAACTGTATATTCTTTTAATTATCAATCGAGCTTAAACACATAAAAGATAATATTTATAAAATTTACATTGAATAATAATATCGTATAATAATAAATATATATAAGTATACACAATTTTTTGAAAAGAACATTTTTTTGTATAAAAAAAATTTGCCACCTTATCCTAAATTTCGTTGAAGGGAGATTTTAAAATAAAACGTAATTATTTATATACCTATGTATCTTTAAACATTTTTTTATACAAATATTTATATATAATTTTGCCTCATTACATCAGTTATGTAACGTTACTCTTTTTTGATTGCATAGTAAAATGCATTGAAAAAATCTCTTTTAAATTCGCGCGAGCTTTACTTTATATTTAAAATATACATTTTTATTAAAAGTAATACACACTTTCTCTAATTACATTACACTACCCTTTTTTATATATACATGTGTGCATGTATGTGTATATATATATATATATATATATATATATATATATATATAAGAGTATGTTTAATGATATAAGATTTAACATTTTTTGCTGTCAAGAAAGAAAACGATGAATAATTAACGTACATTACTCCGATTGCAGGAGATAAAAAAAAAATATATATATATATATATATATTTAATATATTTAATAGATAGACAAAATTAAGGGAACATGCGGTTTACTACGATCTTTTTCTAACTATCGTGGCTAGTAATCATTTCGTTTGAAGCTTGCTAATTATGCCATAACATAGATGGTGGAGACATGTGTTTGTGAAATACGAAGACGACCCGACTCACCCGGGGGTATGAGTTGCCCTACTTTCCCCTATATTAATTTTATCTGCATACAAATACTTCATGATTTCGTATCTTCTTTTCAAACACAATTGGATATTTTCTTGTTTTTTCTTTTTGTTCTGTTTTTTTTTTCTTTTTTTTTCTTTTTTTTTTAACTATAAGTATATTAACATATTATTTATTATTCATGTCTGTGTAAGACATTTTTATTCGGAATGTCTTTATTAGCTATTACAAAGGTGATGATTCTCTTGATCGGTATAGATAATGGTCGATAAATCATATTTAGATCATCTACGGTATTGATAATTTCAACAGAAAAAGATCAAGGATGATCCTTGATTTCTCTTGCTCCACTTAAACTACTTACGGTCCTATTTCTTCATCTGCCTTTCATTTGCATCATACACCAGTAATCGTTTTGTGTAGTTAAATAGAAGATGAAACCAGTTACGCCGTACTTCAAGTTGCATCATAATCGATCATCCGAAATATTATTCTGAACTTTCGCCTGAGAGATCTAAATAGATCATCTGATAAATAATATCTTTCAAACGAAAGAGACTGTATCGCTGCAATATTTTAACATGAAAATGAATTTCAATATTTACGTAAGTTATAAACGTAAAGATCCGCGTTACACATTATTTTTGTTCCTTTATCTTTACCTTTCATTTATTTTTTTCAAAGACATAACGACATTAAAGTGAAATATTTTTTAAGATAAACAAATTTTTTAATTTAATGATAATTTTTATTTATTTTAACTATGGACTTATACACACGCATATGCAAATAAGATAGAAACGCGCGTACTATATACAATTTTCATCTGTAAACACACACGATAAAAGGATACTTGAAATGAAATAAATTAATTATTTTCATAAAATAAAAAAAAAAAATTTTTTTTATTTTGTTATTTTATAATATATCAATAAATTCATCATGACACTCACACAGATAGATATGTCAATAATCATTTTGTACTTGTGGATGAGCCAATGAAATTAGATTTTCTTAGGAAAAATGACAGTAAATATTATTATCTTATATTATTTGGTAATATTATTGACGTAAGAGGGTTTCTGAGATGTACGATTATACCGGAAGAGATCGTGATCTTACAATTACGTCGAGATTTCGTTTCTTTCGTGACGCGAGTACCCTAATCGACAGGTCGAAGTCACGTGCGTAGGCCCAATTAAAATTTAAAGCTATTTCACTCATCCACTGAACGTCTCATCCCGTAATTCATCATAGAGTGAAGGGAATATACGTTCTTTTACGCCTCCCACATCTACGGTTGCTCATCCTAATGCAGGGAAGGATATGTATACGCAACACACTAAGGATAAACTGTAACAAAGGATCAGCAGACTATATAAACTCCGCGGAGCATCATTTTCTCAGTCCTCATAGAATCTTCGCTCATACAGCAATATGAATTATCACGAGGTAGGTCATTTATGGATTATATAAATACGGATTATTGATGATAAGTAATATTTTCTTGCGGAATTGAAAGATATGACAATCGATAAGTGATTTAGAATTTTTATTTATCAAAAAAAAAAAAAAAGAAAGAAGAAGAAAAAAAAATTATATATTTTTAATACATTCATCCGAGAATATTCAAATGGGATTTAACTGGAAATTCATATAAAAAAAAAAAAACAATAATTACTTTTTAATCGCTCAATTTATTTGCTAATACAAATTTAATACCACGGATAAGAGTATATGAAATATTGTTACAATTATCGAATGAAGAAATTTCTACTGATTTGAATTGTTTGTTAATATAGATAATAATGACGTCATTAAAAAAAAAAAAAGAAAAAAAAACATTAAAGTTAATTACATTGCTATTTTAAATCGCCAATTAAAAATTCATTAATTAACGGGAACAGTTTTGAATTAAGATAAGTCGAACTGTTTAAACGCGTTAGTAATCAAACTAAATATAATTTAATTTCGATTGCAGTGTATGACAATTGTCATAGTACTATCGTGTATCGGTAGTAATGTACTTGCTGGACTCCTACCGGGAGGTGGTGAAAGTGGTGGGTATCAATACAGACCAGGTAGCGGATTCAATGATAGATTCGGCGGGGTAGGTCTTGGCAGAGGTGGTGACTTCGGTGGATCAAACTTTAGAGATAGACCTGCTGGATTATACGGAGCACCAGCTTTCGGAGGGGATGGTAATCGTGGCAGTGGTGGTGATTTTGGAGGACCATCTTCGACTTATGGGGCACCTGGATTTGGTACCGGTGGTAACAGAGGATATCAAGGTGGTTTTAACGGGGATTATGGAAGGGTATGATAACAATCATTAGTATACATAAAATACTATTATATAACTTTTTAAAAAGAATTATTTTATCTTACGATTAATATTATTTTGAAGAGGTTCATTTTATCGTAATAATAATAATAATAATAATAATAATAATAATAATAATAATCTTTATAAAAATAATTTATAATATATTATTTTTATAAAATAATATATCTTTATAAAAAGAGGTGTTTCATTTTACTATAATCTTTAGATATAACTACAGTTTATAAAATGAATTATCTTATAAAGACCGTACTTTGTCGTTCACATAATAGAATTAAAAAAAACAATGTTTCGTTGTAATTAACAGCCTCAACCATACAATTTCCAATATCAAGTTTATGATCCACCCAGT
Source organism: Vespa crabro (assembly GCF_910589235.1). Taxonomy (NCBI): domain Eukaryota; kingdom Metazoa; phylum Arthropoda; class Insecta; order Hymenoptera; family Vespidae; genus Vespa; species Vespa crabro. Next base: position 3,214,508 of record NC_060964.1, read on the forward strand.
GGAAACGATTATTCCCAACGCGAAAGTAGCGATGGAAATCTTGTGCAAGGAGAATATAGAGTTTTGTTACCCGATTCGAGAACTCAAATAGTGAAATATACAGCTGACGATGCAAATGGTTATAATGCAGATGTTCAGTACGAAGGTCAGGCTCAATATCCACAAGGTATGTCAATTAATTAATTTCAATGATTTTAATCTGAACTCTCAATTTGATTTTATTTCAATGTGTTCAATGAGCTTCTTTATCCTTTATTTTCCTTTTTATAAACAGATGGTAGATATGGAAATAATGCTTTTGGAAATGGAAACATTGGAAGTAATCAATATTTACCTCCACGTGGAAATTATCGCAAATAAATAAGATTATTTACGTTATATTGATGTACTCGTCCAAGCTTGAGCAACAACAACCACTATAGACCTCTTCACTTTTGCAATTTTTTATTTAATCGTACATATTCATGTCATCGTTCATAGCTATTTATGTAATGTAACTATGAAATAGTATAATTTATTACGTATACATATACGTTATATATACATTTAATTTTATACACGATAATATTATAATACAAGAAATACATATTTGCTTACCGCAACCCTTGCCCTCCAACGAGGAATTCTGCAATTTATATATAACTATCTATGTAATTATATATATATTTGTAGTAAATAACGAATATATATCTTTGATAATCATCTTACCAAAATTCGTATCAACTTCATAAACAAATCCATGATTCCTTTTTCTCCTCATTTTCTTTTAATTGATGGATTTACCTATGTCAATTGACATGACAAAATTTGCACATGCAAGAATATCACATATAATAAACATATGAAACGTATTAAAATTAAATAAAAATTAAATAGGTTATTTAAAATAAAAAACAAAGATATATGGGAGTATTTTTTTCTTCAATTCTTTTCTTGTATCTATTTTATGATACTCATATTCCGTAATGATGTACATTTTTGTTAAAATCAATTATTAGACATACTAAATATAAATTATTGTATATTATTATTTGATAATTATAAAAATATAGTTCAGGAAAGATTGTGTAACAAAATTGTTACAGTTTCGAAATGAAACATATCGTCGTACATTGATTAAACATTTTTGTCTTTTAAATAGTTTATACTATTATGCAAAAAATAATATTTTATTTTTTTATTTTTTATATGAATAGCTTTGAATCCATTTTGTTTTGTTCTGTTTCTTATACGCAGATCATATATTCTCCGGTACACATTTTTTCACATTTAAAAAACAAGCTCCATTGCCAACATTTTTTTGATCATTAAATATAACACACGCTAGACTATTTAAGGCTATATGTTGCCAAAGCTTATGTATCCATTTATTCACAGTACAACATGTTTCTTTAATGTGTTCATCTTCTAATTGTTTTTCCGTTATTTTAACATGGCATACAATAAATTTATGCTGCAATGCTATTTCAGAGGCTCGCGTTATTGCTTGCTTGTCATTATCAGCTACCACCAGACGTATCTGTAAAAAAAAAAAAAAAGAATAATCATTAAGATAAGAATTTATAATAATGCTCAAATTATTTGTGTCCTTAATTATACAAATTTCGAAATTACCTGATCACCCTCATTATAATTTTCATCATTTTTAATGTTCAATGAAGATGTTTTGAAATACTTGGAATATTCATTTATAATTTGATCAGTACCAATAATAGTTGCAGTCCTTTGTTCTTTAACTATATAATTAAATATGGATATAGCATATTTATCAATTCGTAATTTTTTCATTTTTCGTTGAGATATAATTTGATTACCAGTTTCTACTTTTAATGTATGTTCATCCAATTCTTCAGATAACACAGATTGAACACTATCTCCATAATCTATACTATTAGCTAATTTTAACTGTGTTAATTTCATAGAGGCTATTGAATCTTCTGTTGAACAATGACCACTATTGCCTTGTTGTATAGACATATCTAAAAATATTTTAGCTAAAACTTGTAACTTGGTTTTTCGATGTCTGCAAATAAAAGTTTGTTATAAAAATTTTTTAGAAGACTGCATACAATACATCAATGATATTCCGTAAAAATGTTAATTACCGTACGCCGGTAATATTAAAAATAACAGATGTATCAATGATGTATGGATGCATCATTTTTAGTGTATGTAGGTCAAAATTTAAACTCTGTCCTACAAGGATACAATCTGCAGGAAGTAACATTCTTAATGTTTCTTGTACATCTGTTAACGTTGTAGTAACATTACTTAACATTTCTTCTGTAATACCACTGTATTGAGTCAAATAATCGATAATCTTATTATCAGGTTTAACAAGAGTCTCATAAACAACCTATGATAAAGATAAAGTATGAAATTGTTTAATCTTTTATAATTCTTAAGTACAACTTACATTAAAGCTTTCATTAACAAGAGATATTCTTGTAAGTTCCAAATTTCCAGTAATTGTTTTACACATTTCACAATCCAAAGCGAACATAGGTGATTTTGCAGTTACCTCAGTGTAATTATCTTTTGTGAAAACGTATTCATCATATCTAAAACGCATCAGCAGTTATATATGATTCTGTAAAGCTATATTTCATTTAATATATTATGTAAAATACTATAATAAAACTTACTTTTTCCATAGTTTTCCTTTCAGTGGTACTGGATAATTTTCTTCAACCATTTGCTGTAAAGACAGTAATAATTGTGTCCTAGAAAATTTATCAGTAGGAGGTAGATTATTGTCTCTATTTGTAGAATTTGTTGTAGTCATATGCATAGGGAACGTCTTTCTTAATAACTGTATTATATCAGTTGTACTTTGTAATGCATTCTCTAAAGAACCAAATTCTGTAATAGGAATAGTCTTGTATGTTTATATATTATATGATATTTTCATTTAGTTTAATTATTATATTTATATTAATTCATTGTAAATACGTTTAATTAATTTGTCACTTTGTGTCCCGGTTAACGGCACTGCTACAAGTTCTTCTATTATAGAACCATTATATGCTGCTGGTGTCATCATTTCGAAACGATACTCCAAATCATCTGTTATATGAGAAAATATGCTTCGATAAGCTATGAAATGATCTAATGAAAGGCCTTCAACTATAAAAACTATAGTATGTGTGACCTATAAAATGATCCATAAAAAAGATTAACTATAAAATTCATTATATTATGTTTATCGATCTTTTTGTTTACCTTGTTATATTTTTCAAGTTGACACCATCGTGCTGGTGTATATGGTGAATGATGACCAAGTAATGAATATAATAACAAATGTTGTATATCACTGAAAAAAAGTGGAATTCTATTTGCAAATTCAAAACCATCATATAACTTTGCACCAAAACCAGCTGATCTTAATAGTATTCGAGGTATATTTTGAAGTATTTTCTTATTTTCTTTTAATTTTTTTTTTAACTCTTCATAATCTTCTCCAAATAACCTGTATATAAAAATAGACCAATTTAAAAGCCTTTTTATTCTTTCTCAAAATATGTTATAATTAAATAAAAGTTTTATACAAATCTAATGACCTAGGCTTTTTAGTAGTACATTTATCGTCTTCTTTAATACTATGATCTTTGTCTTTTGTTTCATTATTTCTCTCATCATGAGTTTCGTCTAATGCTGTACAACATAATCGTTTACGATTTGAAGTTTCATCATTTAATATTTCATGATTTTTATCCAAGTGATTCACTGAACTAGTTTGTCCTGTTTCCTATAAATATTTAATTCAATAATACACTAACTAATTAAATAATCTATGAATATAGAAAGATAATATTCATTATGAAAATAACAATTTGTTTAAGAGCAAGCATTTTGACTTCTCTGTCTTTCTCATTCAATTTAATAATCTCTAAAAGAGCAGCCATTTTCTTCTTCTTATTTTCTAATCGTTGGAGTTGCTTTGTTGTAAAATTTTTCATAATTCTCGATTACTTTGAGAAAAGTTACTACAACCATTTGTTATCTATAAATAATAAAGAAATACACTACTGAAACAATTTTAAAGAAATAAATTGTATTTATGAAAGTTTTATTTGATAAGAATTGAATATATGTTTCATATAAGGAAATAAATATACATTTGTAAATCTATAAGAAAGTTTAAAGGTAAAATTGAATACAAAATTAAGATAAAAATATTATGAAGATAAAAAGATTTTTTAAATCAAATCAATTAAATGCTATAAAATTAGATCATAAAAAAAAATATTTAAATATATTGTAAAAATGTTTTTCACAAAAATACATTTTCAAAATAAATATATTTTTCCTATCTTATTACTGATAATTGCTAGATTATTTGATAAATCAATAATTTATTTTTTACAATATTATATAGTGAATATACCGTAAAGATCAATTTTAATTTTGAATATATTTCTACATATATTTAAAATTAAAATTACACAATTACAGATTACATTAAGATACACAATACATATAAGTAAAATACAAAATATTAAACATTACCATTTTCAACGATTTAAAGGTTATATTTCACTCGGTACAACAAAATTTCTACAACTGTTCACTCGTAACTTAGCAATGCAAATCAAACTAAAATAATGGTTAAATGTATATATAAATATTTCTTTTTCTTTTTTTTTATAGTAGATTTACTTGTAAAAAGAATGTAATGAAGTTATCAAGCATTATCAAATGAATGTATTTTATTTACGTATATGCTTACACTACACGAATGAACAGAAGTTAGGACAAAACAAGTTGCTTGAAGTATCCTATAGATGGTGTGTGTTACTTTATAAGTTCAATAAAAAATTACATTTTGAGTTGATTTGGATGAATAATGTTATAAAATTACTGATATTTTGAATATCGAAAATGTTTAATAAATATCGTGCGAAAATTTCAAAATAAAATTTTAAAAGAAATTATAATTGTTAATGCCGTTATTTATATAAATCATGAAAGAAAAGTGCAGGTACGTAGTTGCATCAAATATCAAACATTTTTTATATTCACAATTTGTAAATTATAAAGATAAATGCACATATAATATAAATAATTAAAATATTTACGTAAGATTTATTTAAAGCAAAATGGTATAAGTTATATATATATATATATATATATATATATATATATATATGTATTTATTTAAAAAGATTAACTAATAAAAAGATTAAATAATTATTAAAATTCGTGGAATTAAATGTTAAAAAAAAATATTATTTAGCGAAAAGATTTTAAATTTTTATAAGAAAACCTGAAATCGATTTTCATATATTGTATTTAACGAATTGCATTTATTTAACACGTTGACTGCCACGTCACCCATATTCGGGTGAATTTCTGATTGGGCCGCGTCACCCGTATTGGGGTGATGCTTCTTTGATTACTTGCGAAGGATATTCGTACGTGTTTGAAAAGATATTTCGCAGAAGAAATAACAAAACTATTGAATATTAATTAATATAAACTATTGTTATAAAAGTAATACGAAAATGGTTTATTAAGAAAATTATGTTGAATGTAAAATTTTAAAACATTCTATACAAAGCTGAGGTTGGTCGGAACAACTTGGACAATAAGTTGTTGTTTTCTTTAAATTCTAAAATAAAAAAATTTTAAATAAAAAACAATTTTTTTTTCACGGTTTTTTATTTTTCACGGTACGCGTGGCCTAAAGGAGATTTTACTGAAAACGCGCGTGACAGTCAATGTGTTAAAGAAAATCTTTCGCAATTAATCGTCTTCGATTTACGAATGATGCTTCCGGAAATATATATCACGTATGAACAGGCGCGAAAATTTAAATGGGACATCATTCTTGCACATAATCCTAACATAAATGGTTTGTAATTAAGTTCACCAGTTTTCCATGTATTTAATTACATCTCTGTCCCAATTAAAAAGTGATTAACTCTAGCATACTTTCTCAATTAAAACAATGAAACTATCTTTTTAATAAAATTAAAAAATTATGTTTTACGTAGTGTGTTTCTTCATTAAATTCAAAAAACTTGACACGATTTCTTTTTTACAATAAAATTAAAATTAACTGAATGAATTACGTATGGATACAATATAATTTTAGAAAAATAAATTTGTCAAATGAATTATTTTTATCAAATAATTTTATTTCTGACAACTGTTTTCATTGAATGGACAATAAATCATTGTGAGTACAGATTTAGAAAAAAAAAAAAATTGGACAAATAAATATTTTTATTAAATCGTTATAGATTTATATCTTATTTATTTAATAATCTAGACTATTGTAACATAAAATAATATAGTATATTCGCGACACTGAAACCAGTTGAGAGTGTACATCTCGAGGAAAGTACGACCGCAATAAGTTTGTCGTGTTGTAGTTGTAGAACGACGGTGAAAGCGCATTATGTTCATTTTGCGACTAAAGATGGTTCGAATATACGGTATCATTGTATTTCTTTCACATGATTAAGTCGTTCGACATGCGTCATCGTTATAAAAAGAAAAAAAGAAGGGAAATAAACCAAAGGAAAAAAAACGGATACGTTTCATATACGAAATAAAATTAAAAAAAAAAAGAAAAAGAAAAACAAAACAAAACAAAAAAACAGAAACGTTAAAAGAGATGATTCGCAGCACCTCGATGACGAAAATTGCTGAATGAGGTTAATATTTCCCACTTTCTCTACGATCGTCCTGTGTACATCTTAAGATCATCTTAGGATGCTTTCATGACTGCTTACAAGTTATCTTGCGCTATTTTATATTAACATTTCATACCTACCAAAGTTCGTGATCATTCGAATACTTATCACGTGGTGAAAGTTTACAACAAACTGTCGCTGAATGTATTAATAATACGCAATCGTTTTTTTTCTCATATCTCTTTCGTATCTTTTTCATTTAGAAAAATATAAAGCGATGCAATCAATCCATCCTGTTTTTCATGCATCAATCTAGCACACGATGCAAGCAAACGATTACAATTCATATGCTTCGAGCTGTACAAAGTAAACAAAGAAGAATGAGGTAAAAAAATTGTGTATTCCAGTGGCGACTTTAATGTACATTTTTTTTCTTTATTTTTGTTTTCTTTCGTTTTGTTTTTTCTTTTTTCTTTTTTTTTCCATTTTACTGTACGCACATAAGTACACATATCGTTTCTTCTTGGATATTGCGCAAAGAGATTCGTACGTTCTCGAGTTATGTCGTAAATGCATACGGAATGAAACAATATCTTGACCAATTCTACGTTGACCAAAACCTTTATGAGTATGTAAATAAATAAATAAATAAATAAATAAATAAAGCAAGGACAAATTTTTTAATAAAGTTTTAACGGCTTGAAAAAAATTCTAACATATAAGGTTTCTACCGATAAATTGCTTCATCGATTTAATTTATTCACCGATCCATAATAACGGTAATGATGGAAAGAGTTAATTTAAATTAAAAAAAATAAACACGTTCGGTCAACGTACATGCATACATATATATTTTTATATAGATAGATACACATATATAATATATATTTTTTTTCAATACATCGAATTATGATCACCATAAACAAAGGACTGTCTGCGCTTCCTTTGTATCTTCCATGACTTTCCTCCACTTCTCTCTCTCTCTCTCTCTCTCTCTTTCATTCTCTTTCTTTTTCTTTCATATTCACTATCCCTACTCTAGTCTCACCTGCTTTCTTCTCTTTCTTTCTCCCGTTTCACATGTTAACGGCATGTATCTATATATACTTACATGTACATAGATATATATATATATATATATACACACCTTTTACATTAGCAATGCCTGTAATATGAACTTCCTCGGTTTTCTTCTCCTTCCAGACTTCCTGTATGCCAAGAGGCAAACTTCTATAGTTATAACGTAGGCGTTTTTTTTAAGATTCTCAGTTATCAGTAACTGCACTAAATAAATAATTAATTTAACATATTAATTAACTAATATGAATAACAAATGATTATTTATATATACACGGAATCAATCCGTTTTTCTTTTTGCTGTATTCACCTTCGACCTTACTCGAGTAAATTAAAATCAACATAACAATGTCCACTTTCTAAACGAGATAATTAAAACACGCTTTCCTTAATAATATAATAATGTTTATTTATTCCTTTTTTTTCCAAACTGTAATTAATGTTTAAATATGTTATAGGTATAAAAAAAAAAAAAAAAAAAAAAAAAAAAAACGAAGAGAGTGAAATAATAATATGATATAAAAAAAAAAAAAAGAAAGAAAGAGAGAAAATGAAGAAAAATGATGCTAGCTCAATGTCGCAAATGGATCATCGATCACTTCTAATTTTAACGTCGACATCTTCTCTAGGTAGATTGAAAGATGCACGATTTTGGATCGAAAAGCGTACCTACATTCGCTCGGTCATTCGTACGGGACGAGGCACATGTACAAACACACACACTATCATAGCGATGTTTAGAAAGTCCAGCAACGAGAGAATGTGAGACGACGAGGGTACGAGGAGGTACCAGAACGTGTATCAAAAGGTAGCATGTCTCGGTTGATATTCGGGTGGGGGCATCTCTAAGGTAGCGGTACCAGCTCTTACTTACCTCTCACTATTCGTCGAATCGCCGAGCGATCGACATCAAGTATTATACATCTCCGTCCACGAATACGTATATCCTATAATCTTAAATAGATAACCTATATATATATATATATACACATATTTATATAGATATATACATATATCTATCTTTTATTCTTTTTCTCTTTTTATCTTGTTTGTTCTTTTTTTTTTTAATCCACGAGAAGAAAGTAGGAAAGAGAAAGGCCAAAAAAAAGAAAAAAAGAAAAAAGAGGAGAGTCTGGACAGATTTTTTTAAAGTTCGTATAAAGGGGGTCAATAAACTCAATCCAAAGAGGATGGAGAAGGACCAGCCTGATTCTTTGGCAACGGTTGCTGTCGTCTCGGAGAAGATGCCGCAGACGCACAGTCATTATGCACCTAGCGAAGTCTATTCCTCTGCCGAACCACCACCAGTAAGTTTTTTACTTCTTTTTGAATTTATTTCACCTATCATGATTTCATTTATCGTAGAGGTATAGACTTGAAATTCTATATAATATACAATCTGACGTGTGTTCTTATGTACTTACGTGTGGATGTGTATATATGTGAACGCCTGAGATCTGGTGATTGCAAGTGTTATTTTTGTGTGCATGTGTACAGAAAAAAATATCATATGTTTTCTTTCTTCTTCTTCTTCTTCTTTTTGTTTTTTCTTTATGTTATCTGAAAGATTATATAATAAATGACGGCATACATTACTTTTTTTTAAATTAATGCAGAAAGATTTTTTCGAAATAGATAAGATTATCTTTATTCATTTTTCATTTATCTTTCTTTCTGTGCAATTTTAATGCATTTTTGTGTCCAACGTGTATAATATTAATATAAATATTAGATTTCTTTTAATGTATGTATAATATGTGTGTATATAAAAGATAATATTTTTAATGATAAGGGTGATAACTCTTTTTTTTGTTCTTTTTTCTATTTTAACAAAAAAGGGATATTTTTTAAATTAAAGAGTAACATGAAAAAAGAAATTTACGACATCGGGGTCGTCGTTCGACTGGTACATTTATTTCTTTGGCAAACTTCACGGAAATCGTTATGCTTCCGCGAAAGTTCTTACAGATAAACCTTGCGCAAGACATGCACTTTGTAAGGAATTATTGTGTTACCTCGTTTGATCGACTTAGGGGAAAAAAAAAAGAAAGTTGTTGGAATTATGGAATTTGTTTGTGTTTTTTTCTTTTTTCGTCTTCATTCTCTCTCTCTCTCTCTCCCTATATATATATATGGAGATATATATATATATATATGCGAAAACGAATAATACTTGAAGATTTTAACAAATGAATATCATTTTATCTAAAAAAAAAATTGTCAACGTTCCAAGATCATATGCAAAATTGTTTCGATAATTTTACAATAACAATATATCTTACTTAAAAAAGTTATCGATTTTTAAAAAATTTTTCCACGTTAAATTCGGAACATTGGTATAAAAGTTACTCTTTTATACGAATATGTCATTACGACCGGAAGCTTTTATTACCGGTAGAGGAGGGAATAAAAGAGAATATACTCGGGTCGTACCAGAAACTTCTATAGTATATAATGTCCAGATGTTCATATTTACATTTTCTGTTTGAAGTGTTTAAAAGCATGCATGACTTTCAAATGAGGAAAAAGAAATACAAGTATAAAAAAAAAAAGAAAAGAAAAGGGAAAAGAAACAAAATATATATATATATATATATAATCATTCGAAGTATCTGCTTCGTGAGAAAGAAACAAAATTATTCTTTGCGAGTCATTCCATGACAAGTAGAAAAACGAGGTAACATTTTAAGTCATATAGATATATATATATATGCACACATACACATATATGCATAGATGATACATACAAAGTCTGGATAAAGTATAATACAAAACTCGTTTCTCAAATTTCTTGATTATAATCATACATTTGGTCTTTCCTTTACGCTTACCGAATCATGAATCATGGATCTTAAAAAAGCCGTGCGTATATATATATATATATATATATATATATATATATATATATATCCAATTTCGATATAATCTACACTTTATAGTGTCAATTATATGCTAGCATTAAAATTTCCGGAGACATCGATGCGCGTAAATCGTAGGAAAATGATTAGTAACATTAATGGAAGTAATATTATTCAATTTGTAATTGAGGAATAAGTATTTTGTTTGTGTATTCATTTAAATAATGTATCGATGGATAATTATGCAAATTAGTTTGATACATAGCTTAGAGACAAAGTTTTCTTTCCAAAGTAAATATTAAAACTAATCGTTAGTAGAAATGCATATATATATATATATATATATATATATATATATATATATATATATATATATATATATACAAACTGTGCTAAACAAGTTCCTGGATGATTTTAAAAATCAATTATTTCATTATCGAGATTTTTAAAGGATTATTTTATTTTTTCTTTTCAAATGTTATACAAAACTTCTTAGACGTATAGTTTTACAATTTGAAAGAGAAAAATTAGCTCTCGATAAAAGTCTCAAAAAAGAATAATTAATTTTGTTTAAATCACTTAAGAACTTTTTCGACTCACTCACTATAAACTGTTCATTAATATATATATTTCCGATTATAGATCAATTTTAGACGAATTATTTTATTTCATTGTCGTTTTATTATTTTTTCTTCTTTCATTTTTGTTTTTTTTTTTTTATTATTACGATCATTATAGAAGAAAATAATGATCGAGCAAGTAGACTTTCTTCACGCTGTATAAATAAGGTATAATAACTCTTTTGATTTGTATACCTGACAACAGTACCTCTTTACTTTTATCGGACAGATCGAGTAGTATAAAGGCTGCTGCATGAGATGGCCTACTATCTCTTTGAAACCTCTCACCTTAGAATCGTCCATCCGCATCGAGGTCACTATGAATTATATGAATAAGAGTAGGTACAGTCGATGCAATGAATTTTTATGTTTTTCGTTAAAAACGATTGCATATTATACGTTATCGTGATATTAATTTGCGATAAGAAAAAGTTGTATAAACATAAGAGGAAAGGGGAATATTATTTTTTCAAGTGAAAAAAGAAAAAGGCAAACGATACCGACTCGTTTTGCTTAGTTTCACTTTTCGGCGATGAAATATTTGCGGGAAGAGACTTTGAACGGGAAAAGGAAGAGGAGGGAAAGGAGGAAGAGGTGGAGGTGGAGGTGGAGGAGTTGATGGAGGAGGTGAAGGTGGTGGAAGAGGAGGATACCAAAGGAGAGCGCAAACGACAAAAGACCTCGACTCGGTTGGTTAGCCAGCGTGAAGTCTCACACACTCTCGCGCCTTTCCATTGTATATTCAACTCTACATACGTACACGTGTATTTTATATGCGAACACGAAGAGAAGATCTATCTGTCTCTGTGTGTGTGTATATGCATGTCTTCGCGCGCGAATCCTAATTAGAGGAAGAGGAAAATAAAAGAGAGAGAGAGAGAGAGAGAGAGAGAGGCAATGATTATGTAAATTAATCGACTGAATGTTGTGAAAACGGAATTGACCATGGTTTATGAATAAATCTTATATATCCTTAAAGAAAAAAAAAAAAAAAAAAGAAAAAGAAAAAGAAAAAGATAGAAATCATTTGTTTGATCTCGAATGTTTGATTTCCTTTCGATAAACATCATCGTTCGGAAATGAAATATCATTGATATGTTCATTTCCGTTTAGGATATGAAAAATGTTAAAAATATGATGAATGATTTTGTAAAGATCAACTTTTTCTTTCTTTTCTTTTCTTTTCTTTTCTTTTCTTTCTTTTCTTTTCTTTTTTTTCTTTCTTTTTTTTTTTTTAAATTTTTTTTCCCATTTTTTCTTTTCTTTTTTATTTTTATCTATCCACAGGCATACATGAGGCCACCAATGAAGAATACGGCGGTTCAGATCGCAAGGATCGCCGCTATCACTTTGATAACAATTTCGATTATCCTTGGAAGCTTCATCCTTACTTCATCTTGGATTCAAGCTCGTATGTCCTGTACACCAGAAGCTATGGCGGCTATGCAAGCTGAAATGAAGTTTCAACAACAACAACAACAACAACAGGGCGAATTATTGAAACATCTGCAACCGGAGGCTCTCATTCAGGCAAGAAAACAAATTACTATATATCTTTTAATCTAAACGTTCTATTAGATCTTTGTTAGTAATTCGATGAAAACGGCATTATGCGCCGAGAGATCAAGTTCTTTTTTTGGATATCTTTAGAAATCGCGCTTTCCTTCGATTTCTAGACCTTTCTAAGATCGAGCACCAGTCTTCTATCATGATAGATTACGCCTAGATGAAACGATTCTTAAAGACTTTCTGAACTAATCATTACGATATTTATTTTTACGATCGAAAGTGAAAAAGAAAGAAAACATTGCTTAAGGAATGACGTTAATCCGATTAACGCTTAACTCAAATAATCGAAAGGACAAATTTACTCGAGTATATTGATATTAGCGGACGCATGATAAAAAGAATTTATCTATCTATCGGCATTTATCACGAGAAGTTATTAATATTAATTATAAATGTGACGTAAATAATTTCTTTTGAAAACGTTTATTTTATATAGTTGAATAACAATATAAATACGACGTCGAACATATCGAATAAAGATAATTTTACGATTTTGAAATATTTTCAATGATATTTTATGTCAGACAATTTCAATGTAACTTTCCAAACGACGAAAGATGAAATAGCTTCTCACGACAATAAGTAAGAAAGCAAGAAAGCAAGAAAAAAAGAAAGGATCGTGCTTGGTTATCTATGGTCACGCCCTTATTTTGTGGTATTTCATTTTACCGCAGTAAAGATAGTTTTAAAGATGCGTTGAGTAGTAAATACCAATGAACGATCTTTATTGTTTTTCTTTGGTATTAAACCACAAAAGTTAATTCACAGATCGAAGATCTTGTTCGATCATGAAACAACTCTTTTGTTTGAGAGAGAGAGAAAAAAAAATGTTCCTCTTCTTGCTCGTTTCAACTGAAAGATTGCTAAATAAATATACACTTATCCGTTCCTTTCAATTATCACTTGGAATTGAATGATACAATACGACGACCTTCTTTTTATTTGTACAAATTTAAAATGGATAGATTTAGAAAAGAAAGTACTCGTACCAATCTTTCTTCCATATTTTATATTATTATTTCTGTAATAGTAATGGTAAGTCTTTGATGGTAAAATAATACGTCGAAGAGATCAGGTACGAGGATAGTTTTAGAAAGTATACATTATTTATACTTACATACATATGTGTATATACGATCTAACGAGAAGAGTTACATTCTTGAATACAAGAGCCACACGGAATGCAATTCTCTTTGATCGCGTCGCACGTTGTAATCCTTTTACGAGCATACACAACGACATGGAACATTCTCGAAACTCCGAAAGCGTAGTTTAACTGCGCATTTAACCAAGTTCGATATAGAGAAGAAGTGTATATATATGTGTATGTGCGTATATGTATATATATATATATATATATATGTTTTTAGAAAGTACGTTCTCTGTGTGTTTGAACCAAGAAGATCGCGAAGCGTCGAATTCTCAGAAAGATCGAGAAATTAAATCGTCTGTAAAGATCGTTCAACGCGAGAGCTCATATAAAAATTTTTTCCTCATTAGCATGACCTTTTTATTTTCAAATGATCGACATTTAAAAGGAAAAAAATCTATTTCAAATATATTTTCTATCGATAGATTTTAGAGTTTCTTTTTTTTTCCTATATTCATTTTATTTTTTCTTCGTTTCGTCTCTTCGTTTTGTTTGGTCCTTTTTTTTTCTTCTTTTTTTTCTTTTTTTTTTTAATCTTATTGATCAACTCGTGACAAACTTTCAAAG
>NC_060964.1:3233989-3268989 GCF_910589235.1 Vespa crabro
AATTATTACAATATATGAGATGTGATAATTAAAATGTAAAATAATAATATCATTGTTTTACAGGCAACAGGAGCAAGAAATGCTTACTCCGATCATTGTTCCATTAGGAACTGTACAAATTCCCCTTCAATCGCAAGAACCTAATCCGAATTATCATCAGTATCAAATTCACACACAATATCAAGTTCCTGATATGCAACAATTGCCGTTAAGCGATCCACGAGGCTTAAATCATATACCACCTAATGTCCTTCCTGCTGAACTACGTAATCTTCCTCAACTAACAATGGAAATGAGACCACCGCGAATGGGCCCGCAAGCTCCAATGATGGGACCTCAAACTGGTGCAACAGGACCACAGGTTAATATTTAATTTTATTCGAGAAAATTATATTTATTGATTTTCTTAAGATATTTATTATTATTATTATTATTATTATTATTATTATTATTATTATTATTGTTATTATTATTATTATTATTATATATTATGTACGAGAACTTTCATTGTTTCGTAAACAAATGATATTTTTCTTTATTTATTTCGTTTAATACATTAGATTGAAATGCGTCAAATTCCAATCGAATTACGTCATTTCCCAATGGATCCATCAAGGAATATGAGACCACCGATGCCACAAGAACAACGTCAAGAACCACACCAAATACCGATTATGTATCAACAACCTGATCAAAATCTTGAAATGTATGGTCAAGAACAGCAGGGTGCAGCTATGATGCCACCACCACCACCACCACTACCATCGCATACTGAACAACAAATTCCTGAACAAAGAGTATTGCCCCAAATTATCGTACCACAAACTGAACAAAGAATGCCCATGCAACCACAAGTCGTTCCAGAAAGACCTCATTCGCCTTTTCAGGGAATACCTATAGAAATTAGAAGGATTATTCAACAAGTACCCTTAGAAATAAAGAACATAATCCAACATATTACGGGAGAAGCTCGACCAGTACCGATACAAGTTTCCGAAGGAGCACGACGAGAGGTAAATTCACTTAAAAGAATTTTTATGTTTGATAAAAAATATCACAAATACCAAATTTTTTTTATCCTTTTTTTTTAGAATACACAAGAATTCAAACCATTCCCTGAAGCAACACGACCTATTATACCTATGGGATCATTCCCACTTCCCGTCGAAGTAAGAAATCTTTTGGAACATGGAAATATTGAAGGACGACGACGAGAGGATGCCTCTAATGAGCAACAAGAAGCTAAACCCTTCCCAGGTCCAGAGGACGAGGGTGAAGAAGTTGAGAAGAACTTTCCTGTACCTGCTGAAATTCGTAATATAATACATCAAGTACGTTGGATTTAATTATCTAGAGATAAAAATTATTAAAATGAAAATATGTAGAATACATAATAAAAAAAAAAAAGAAAAAAAGTGAATCAAATGAGATGAAATAATACGCTATCGTCGGGTAGCGTGGCCGAGCGGTCTAAGGCGCTGGTTTAAGGCACCAGTCTCTTCGGAGGCGTGGGTTCGAATCCCACCGCTGCCATTTTTTCTTCTTTTTTTTTGTTTTTTTAATTTCCAAATAAAATTAATATAAAATAAATAGGATACTCTTTATCATGATCGTTATAATAAAAATTTATCTAGGTTGTAGAAGGACGTGCATTCCCTGTACCAAGGTTCACTTTACCTTTGAGACCTGTAGAATCATTGGAAGTACCAGTTGAAGCTCGTGCTGAAGTTAGTGATGGCAGTGAATCGGAACATCAACAGCAAGAGCAACAACCAATGCATACTGTAATTCAACAACAACAACAACAACAACAGCAACAACAGCAACAACAACAACAATCGCAACAGCAACAACAGCAACAAGAACGAGAAGAAGAGAATCGACCACATTGTTAGTAAAGAAAAAAAAATTAATTTTCTAATGACATATATAACACGATAATAATAATTAATTTATAAAATTCTATACAATTTCTTATGACATTGAACTATATATATATATATATATATACATCTATTATATATTTTTCAGATGTTCAACCACGTTCTGTACGCTCAATTCCTGAACCATTTGCCCATCGTCGAGAAAAACGTGTACGTCGTTGCGCTTGTGATTGTGCTTGCTAATTTTGTCAAATTTGACGAGTTTAACGCTTTTTCAGGGCTAACTTAAACATTTATCTATCTATCTATATAAATATATATATATATATATATATATATATATATATTTATGTATATATTTACGCGTATATATTTGTTAACATTTAATGAAATTCTAATGCCCTGAAGTAATATTCTTTTTATTAAAAACATGTAGCTAACCGCGTCGTTGTTCTTTCATATCTAGAATTTCCTAGAATTGGAGGAAATTGCGGATTATACTATTAGTTGAAACGATATGTTTAGAAGAATTATACAAGAATTATAAACGATTTAAAATAATAAAATAGAAGTTTCAACTAGAAATAAATAAATAAATATATATATTAATATATCACTAAATAGATGTATAAATCAAGATCGCGTAACGATCGTACGTAATAAAATAATCGAAACATTGACGACTCGTTAAAACATTTGCGGAAGATTGAAATTGATATTTTTCTTATATTAACACGCTCATTATTGCGGCAAATACATTAGTTATATGTTCACATATATTTTGTCATGATTAAAAACTGTCATGATTAAAAACTCATTGAAAAGAAAAGAATACGAAGTGGAAGCAATTGATTATAATTGTTCATTAAAAGTTATTATTTGTATCACCGAATAATCCCATTCCAATAATTAACTTAATGTTGATTTATTAGTATAGGTTCATAATTGATATGGTTTCGATAAACTTTAATTAATATTAACAGCAATTATTTTAATAACTTCATTGTACCCAATTATTTTCCCCAATCAAACAGATGAAATAAACATCGACAATTTTTCTATACAAATTGATTCATTGCCTTATATAATATATACGCCACTTAAGAGTTCATACTTTTAAGAAAATTTCTTTACAAATTTAAAGACAGAAATAATTTATTTATTTAAATCTAATGCCATTTAAGACCATGGAGTGCATCTGCTTTTATAATGGTTTCCATTAATAAAATATCCAAATGTAATATTTGTTTTCTTGTTGTTTTTACTCGATTGTAGATTATGCGTAAGAATATAACCTACACAATCTTATATGCTGATATAATAAGCGCATAGTGGAAACAATGTTTTCGTATTGTTCTTGTAAGTCATGTTTTTTCCATATTTGTCCCTGAAGTCATATGCGCTATACGCGAATGGCATTAAATAGCTTTACGAAAAAGAAAATATATAGAGTACGCATGTAAAGGTAAATTACCGATCGAGTTCGGTATAAGAAAGAAAAAACTATATTTACCGATCGAGTCAATGGAAAGTAAGAAAAACATTTACATTATTATTTTATTGCTTATCTCTCTGTCTGTTAAAGAAAAAGTTCGTGACGTATAAACAATCTGTTATGATATAATTATATTTTACATTTGATAAATAATAATGTAAGTATGATTTTTTTTTTTTTTTTAACAAAAGAAATGCAAAACATTTATTCACATTACAAATTTTTTATTTTTACGAACGACTGTATCTTGTTAGTTAATTTCAATATGTTGATACCAAACCATTGACCTATCTTGACTAATTTAGTTAATTTCGAGACCTTGAGAACAGTATGTACAACATAGTGTATTACAATATTGCGATCAACCAGAAATGGTGGTGAAAGTAGTATAAAATAAAATATTTTATTTATATACAAGGATTAATATATAACCTATATATGAAGTTTATATTAGTAATTAATACTGATAATAAATAAGGTAACTGGTTCAAATAACTAGTAATGAAAAGATATGCATGTCGAAGTCGAAGATTGAATCCAACTATTTTATATAGGTTATTTTGTATAAATATGTATTTTTTATTATTATTAAAAACAAAGAAAAAAAAAGCGAAACATTATCTAAACCTTATCATTATTGTGTTTACATTTTGTAAATTAAAAATGTAATCAATATGTTGCAAAGTATAAATAGTGAGGTTAGAATATTTGTTGAAATTCACATTTGTTGACAGTTTTCACTTTTTATACACAACCGTTAAGCAGGAATAACTTATAAATAAATAAGTTTGGTCTTCTGATCCTTAATTCTATTTCGTATACGTTAGTATTCACTGTAGACTAGTGTCTGTGTATGTTGATTGTTACTTTTATTATTGAGTTATATATTCATTTATTATTAATTTTCTTATTATTTTCGCTAAGTTATGAGTCTCAATGTGCGTATTAATTATCTTTTATCTTATTTTTAATTTTACAATTAAATCATTTAAACATGTTATGCTGAAAGGAATACATATATATATAATTGGTCGTACAATAAAATTAAAATAAAACAAAATTAATTTCTTTGTTATTGTAAATTAAAAAAAGTAATAAATATATATAAACTAGAAATTTTGTTATATTTATTAATTTTTCTTTTTTCTCTCAGAGGATTTAGATTACTATAAAGTGAAATGATTATAAGGGCAATTTGTATTAATTCTTTTTATATTATTAATTTAATTGTTTAATTAAATTTATTAATTTCATTGAAATTAAATTGCATTATATGTTTCAATTACAGATTAAGGAAGAATATCATAAATTGGTTATACCAAGGTGTCGTCCTCCTATAAGAAACATCAAGAAATTTAATAATGTAATAATAATATATCTCTATGGATCCAGATTGCTTTGTACATAATTTATTAATTTCATTGAAATTAAGAAATTTAATAATATAGTAATAATAATATGTAGTAACACTGAATTTGTAGATTTAGATTCCTTTGTATATAATTTATTAATTTCATTGAAATTAAGTAGCATTATATATTTCAATTACAGAATAAGGAAAGACATCTTAAACGAATTATACCAAAGTGTCGTCCACCTATAAGAATTATTGAGAATTCAAATAAGAGTAATAACAATATGCCTAAGGATTCAAGTTCTATTGTACATAAACAAGATATTAAGATGACTTCAAAAGATATCGTCAATAACACATATGATAATAATATTGATAATAAGAATTCTGATAACGGCAGTTTATTAGTTGAATCCTTAAAAGTAAATCACTCAGTGAAAAGTAATTCTTCATTGGGAGATAAACATAATGTTAGTTCACAAATATCTAAACCAGTTACTCCTGTTAAAATAAAGAAAGTTAATGAAGAAGATAAGAAAAATAGTAAATTATCTTATTATATATTTATACTATTATTTGTTGTTATTGGATACATATGTTTTCCTTTATCACAAAGTTATAATAATAAATCAATAGCATATGATAAACAAGAAAAAATGATACATGAATTACACAAATCAATAACAGATGCCAAATTAAAATTTAAAAGTCAAAAATTTAGTATGTGGAATGCATTCTCATCTCAGTTAGAAGAAATTATTAATGGAACGACGAAAGTTTCTATCGTTATTTTACTTGGAAGTGAAGGAAATACAATTAAATGTTTAGCGCATATGTTTGGGGACATAAGTAGCAAGACTTTAGGTGGTGATAATTATTTAACATTGAATGCGAAAAATATTGGGGATGATCAAGGAAAAATCATTAATAAATTAAAAACAGAGATTCTGATTAAAAGAGCTGTGGTAAGTTTAGAAATGTTTGAACTAAAGTTATACACATTTCAATTTGAATAAGCATATCTATATATTCATTGATTACTGGAGTATTATTATATCACTGTATTATACAATTGCTTGAATAATTCATATAAAAGACTTAAGATTAATTAATTTGTATATTTTTCAGATTATAGAAGATTTGCTTGATATAAATTCTGAAGCCATTAAAACATTGCATAATTTGTGTGATAAAGAAAACCCTTTAATTTCAAAGACCATGTATATAATTACTATTATATCGAATGGTTACGAAGAATTGAATGAAGATAAGTTTGTAGAAGATTCTCTTACTGCCAAATTTTCTAAATCTATTGATTTGGATATTTTAAATCCTCTTATTACTCGAATCATGGATGGTCCGATAATATCAATTTTACCAGAGCCAAGTATGAAAGGGGAAAAAAATATTGATGAATGTTTACTTCTTTAATTTTTCTAATCTTTTTTTTTTTTCTTTTTTTTTTTTTCATGGAATATATAATTATATTATACATGAAATATTTATTATTTGTATAAAAATGCAAACTATCTGTTTGAAAGTGTTTCATAAAGGTATGGTAGAACTATAGGCACATCATTTTATATTAAATATTAAAAACAAGAATAAAAAATGTATAATATGGATTGAAAAAAGCTGTAGAAATCCTTATTATTATGCAAATTTATTTTGTTATGCCAAACAATGATACAGAACGATATTTGTAACTGAACTATCTAAAGCATAATTCAAGATAATTTCTACAAACTTATAAAAAATATAACAATGAGATAGATGCCTCTGATATAACACTAGATTTTGCCTATAACGGCCAAGATTATTTGAGTTTAAAGTATAGTAAAATGGATTACTTCATGCATGTGACACTCCACATTTTCGTTATTATCATTATAGCGTAATAGTCGGCAGTCGGCGTTATAAGTATCGTCAAAAATCGTACGTTTATGGGCCTCATTGCCAATTTACAATATCATCGATTACTTACAATTATTTTCAATTATTGCACATACAAAAAATTTAATTAATAATTATTATTATTGCGATCATATTGCACGAATTTTGGAAAAATATTGATTTGTAAACATATTGTACACAATTTGTTTATAAATCGAATTAATGTATATATAAATATTTAATCAAAAGAAAAAATATAAACAAACTTATCTTGTTATTTAACAAGTATTATCCAATCAATATAGCTCAATAAGTATAATAAATTATATAAAAATATTAAACTTAAGAGTTATACATATATCGCAAAAAGTTTTATTTGATCTTTATATAGAATTTTTTTTATAAAAATCAAATTACACTTATTTTAATAATCCTTTTGTTTTATTCATTTTTTGGCATTATTATAAAGTGTTCAATTAAATTTCTATATCGAAAGATGTTACATGCAGTAGAATGTTAGTAAAAAAGAGGTAAACATCTTTTGAATATACTTATGTACTACAGTGTATTATAAATTGGCAACAAGTACTCATTAGTTGCATACTTTGCTAAAGAAATTTATTAGCAAAGTTTCTACTATTGAGTTTTATTATGATACAGTCGTTTTCTGTCATAATTCAAATCGGTAACTAAAAATAGGAAATATATATAGAAATTGTATATAATATAGTATCGTCAAACCTAAATAATAAATACAGTTTATACAGTCACAGACTTTTTATACAGAATGTCCAAAATCTAATGTGCTATACAATAGTAATATAAACAATTTGCAATCCTTACACATGCAATTTACTTCCTTAACTGATACACAATCCTCACGAATTTTCTAAATATTAGAAATTACAATTTATATTGATTACAATGATGATAATAAAAAATTTATCTTTTCCATATCCAATTATAACTTTGAATGGCCGCTGTTCAATTAGACAATAACTTACTATGCTTCTGTCCACAATAAAAAATGAGAAAAAGTGAAAGGGAAAAAAAAATATATATAGAAAATGAATATTCTACGTGAAGTTATATAAAACCATTCGTTTTTATATATATATATAACCATTCGTTTATATATATATATATACACCATTTTTTTTGCTTTAAATATTGAAATTTCATGCTTCTATTGCTTGCAAATATTTTAGAAAAGTAAATCGGCTTGTTTACAATTGTCTGATTTGTAATTACGGTTTTCCTCTATCAGGGCACTCTGTATAGAACAGCCTTAATATTATGAGATACGTATTTACAGTAAAAAAGTTTAATTGGTCATATTTTTACCTAGCATAGTAAGGAGGTGAGTACCACGTTGTTTAATGTTGTCCGAATTGGCTGTAGTCATGTACTTCAGTCGTACAATGTCTTGCAAATTGTGCAAGTGTCGTAATTCTGAGTCAGTCACGTCATAACAAGGTGTATATATCTGCTCTTTGAATCGGTTCTTTACCACAATTTTAGTGCTTAAGCCATACTTACTTTTTAAGCACTAATACTATGATTTCTTCTTTTCTTTTTTTTGTTTTTTTTTTTTTTTATCTCTGTTAAACTGAATGTTTTACGCTGCATAAGTATATGAATAAGTTTACTAATCGATCCATTAGTACGTATTGCACGAAAGCTTTGATAAAAGCTTTATTATTATAATTTAGTAAAGATTTTAAAAAGAGAGAGAAAGAGATAGAAAAAGCCAAAGCAACTGATGCAACATATTAACGAAACATATGATTTGGTAAAACTAAAATGCATTAAAAATTACGATAAGTATTCATTTTGCATCTTCATTGTTATATGAAAAATCTAATACTTTTAGAGGGGGGTACTATTGACATTTTTTGATGAATACGAACTCAAAAGCATTTGTAATAATACAATGTATGAGAAAACTCGTACAGCTAGTTGGTATTTCAGTTTTAGAGATATTACATTTCTCATGAGATTAAGGATCGTAAAAGATAGCGTGGAACATCGTATTCAGAAGCACGTATTCCAGGTTTCAATCAATAATTAATCATTTAGAAATCGAAGCCTTCGACTGGAAGTTGAGAAGAATCAGGTGCTGTGAATTGAAATTGTTGTCCTTGCGAATCAATAGATGGAACAATTCTAGTATCTTCTTCCTCGGAACCAAAGTATCGATCGATAATATCAAAAGCTTTTTGATAAATGTCCATATTTTGATGAGATTGAAGAAATTCTATTTTATCTAGGCCTAAAACATTATAAATAAATATAAATATTATGCAATTAAATTATAAAATAAAACATAAATACTTTTTGTTTTTATATCGATACGTTACCATAACATTCTTCGATCAATACTGCATAAGGGTTAATACCATTGTGCATACTAGCATCTTGTTCTCCAAGACGTAAAATATTTTCTAAACCATTTAATGCAACCTGCACAATTTTTGCATCCATAACAGTTAATAAATCGCACAATGGTGAAATACATCTTTGTGAGGCAAGATAACGAATTTGTTCAGGAGTACCACCACTGGTAGCATTTGTGATTGCCCAAGCTGCCTCTTTTCGAGTTTTAAATTCGGCTTTTCCTAATATATCAATTAATACAGGGAAAATATTAGCATCAATAACAGCCTAGAAACAAATAACGAATATTAACAATGTATACGTTTCATTTCTTTTTACTTGTGTAATAATATTTTTAGAAGTTTCAAAAATTAGAGATATAAAATAATTTATTAACAATGATTATCACCTGTATTTGTTGAGGGTTACCAGCAGTGATATTAGAAACTGTCCAACAAGCTTCCTTACGTATGCTTTCTCGTGGAGAATTCAAAAGATGTAATAAACAAGGTAGCGCTGAACAATTTAGTACAACTTGAGTTTGCACGTCATCTCCAGTAACTATATTACCAACAGCACGAAGAGCTGCACTTACTACATTGCTTTCCTCACGCCTAAATAAATAATGATCATGTATATTGTTTTATTCGTATATGTACATTTATATATAAAAAAAAAAAACTAGACATTTGTTGAATTCCTAGATACCATGTACGTGTACAATGGGATAGTCAAATTGTGACAGTTTGATATCTTCCAAAACACAAACCATATAAAACTATACCAATAAGCATGTAATATATAATACAAATTTTACTAATATTCTATTTTAAAAACATTAATTACAATTACACAGAATAAAAATTTCTTAGCTTATTAATATCTGACGTAATATTATAATTTGATTATCATTGTTAACCTATATTTTATAAATACACACACACACACACACACACACACACACACACACACATCAATAACATAGTACTACATACAAACTTACATCAAAAGTTCTACAAGGCGCCTACAAACACCAGCATCTATAACTGCTTGTATTTTATCATTTGGCCCATCGCTTAAATATGACAAAGCCCAACAAGTATCAGCAAGAACATCTGAATCTGGATGATTAAGAAGATGAGCTAAAACTGGTAAAGATGGTGCCACTTTTGAAAATACAGGTGCAGGATTTTTGCCACGACAAAGATTTGATAACGCCCATACAGCATTCCGTGTCATAGATAAATGTGCATTTTTAGAAAGAAGTCTGAAAATGTAAAGATTCGTTAAAAATGATAGTTATTAAATAATATATAATGTACAGAATATTATATCTGATTATTATAAAGATTTAAATGCTTGAATAACAATTCAGAGAATTATTTACTACAAAAATTTCAAATGCAAGTCTAAGTATTGAAGAAGCAATAAAAAAAAATGAATAAACATTAGAAGAACATACTGTAAAAGTGGTGTAAGGACACCACAAGAAATAACATGATCTCTACATTCAGGACTATCTCCTGCAATATTGCCCAATGCCCAAACTGCTTGTTCTCGTACATCTTCATACTCAGAACTGAGTAACGATATAAAAGTAGGTACAGCTCCTGTTTCTATTACCATGCGCGTTTGTTGAGATGTCCCACTTGCTATATTTGTCAAAGCCCAAGCTGCTTCAAACTGTTAAATATTTAATATTGTTATTAACGTTTAAATCTATAAAACTTTATTTACAAATATTTAATTTTATCTTGAAAGTTCATAAACATATATAAAATAATTTAAATTTCTTTATAATGGATAATATGCAACTTTGTTACCAAGAGAAAAATGCAAGTTTTTGTTTAACAAAAAAGATTCTTATAACTTTTCTTTTCATTATTTACTACAAATATAAATCAATTCTTCGAATATATACAAACCTGGAGCGTACAATTACTATCATTTTTTAAAAATTCAACAAATCGAGGTACTATCCCTGTATGTATAACTTCGTCTATAGGAGGATTTGGTTCTCTGGATAATAATTTTCTGAATTTTTGAGTAGCTGCTAATTGATCTTCTACATTAGGACTGTATAATGCTTGTACCAATTTTTTTGTTATAACAACACCTTGCTGCAACATAAAAGTTAAACATTAAAATAGACAAGAAAGTTTTTTTTTTTTTCTTTAATAGTTAACCAAAAGAAATATAAATTTTACTAATTGTGGCGTAGGTAGAGAAAATTCATCTGTAGTGGAAACATTATCCTCATCGGTAACAATATTAGGTACATTACGTCTTTTTGATAATTGTTGTTCACGCTTTTGTTTTCTCAATTGCACACCTTCTTCTTCTCTACGTCGTCTTAATTCCTGTGAGTCTAAGCCCACATTTTTATAACGATACTTATGTGTTTGTCCACTTGACATCTATAAATATAAATTTCTATACTTATCAATGAGTTAAAGATCATTATAAATATATATATATATTCTTTCATATTTAATCAAAAATGGATATTAGAGGATATATAAGAAACAGATATGCGTCAATATTCAAGGTAAATTTAGTATCAATGTCTGAAAAAAAAAAAAAAAAAAAAAAAAAAGAAAAGAAAAAAAAAATAAAGAAAAAAGAAAAAGAAAGTATTTATTTATTTATTTATTTTAAAGAAAATGAAAATAAATTGGCACGTATTTGTGTTCTATAAAAATGCTTTAAAACATACTATATAAAATAATGCGTTCACGAACTAGCACACTAGTTTGTGTGCGTGCGCATTTATATATATGAATACAAAGCATTTACTATATTCCTTGACAACAAGATGGAATAGATAATAAAAAATAAAATATTTACTTTGATTTCTTCACTCTGCAGTTTCCAATTATTTGAAAAATAATATAATATCAAAAAATGATAAACAGAGATAAAGAAACGAAGTTACTTTCTTCGTTACGCTACTAGTACACACAGCCACTTGGTTACGTACGCGTTTCCGTGTACAAAGGTATTCGTATGCAATTCCCCACCTTTTCGAAGCTAATACGAACGTATTCACGCTCGCACGCGCGCGCATGTGCACGTGTGTGTGTGTGCGTGTGTGGGTATATAGGTGTATGCTGTGCGCGCGCGTGCGCGCATTTCACCAGTGATATTAACGTAAAAATAATCATACTGAATATCCATTTGAAAATAAAACAACAATATTAATTGAAAATCAAATTATTCAAATAGAATAATAATTCTATGTTTACATATTTCATTAATTGTCTAAACATTTATCACGTTTATAAAGTTATATTTGTCATTGTGGCATGAAAAGGGTTATGTATTAATTGATAGAAAATGAAGGTTGCATTTATTTCGAGTATATATTAACACTACAAATGATGATAATATTGATAAAAATGTTTCGAAAAAGATTTTCTTTAATGGTGACAAATATTTTGATGATGATTTTTTTAATACTTTCCTTTATTTTTTCTTATTTTTCTTTTTTTTTTTTTTTTTTGTTGAAAGCATTAGACATTTTCGCACACGATAGATAGACTGACATTGGCCTGGAATTGTCTCGATTCATCGATATGTCATTATTGTTGTTTTTTACTACACATTTGTATGCACGAATTATAATCAATTGAATTTAATACTCACGTTTGTAAAATATTTTCAAGCTTTCTATTATACGTAAAATATCATAAGAATATATCTACCAGCCACTACTACACTTTTTTCTCGTTAGCAAACTTTGGCAGGCAATCGGTGAGCCTTCTTCTAGTCTTCACGCGCAAGGAATCACGGGGTTAGCTAACGACATCCTGATAGGTCGATTCATATAACTATAAAATTTTTTACTATATTTATATTTTCTTATTCCCCAAAATATCTATAAAGTTGGCAGGAATATATATATATATATGTTTTTGTTCGATAAAAAAATATTACTATAATTATTCAAAAAAAAAAAAAAAAAAAGAAAATACCGTGCTCCGAATAGAAGTAAATTATCTGCATCTTAAAATGGGTAATTTATTTTTGTTACCAAATATTACCATTCTTACTAAATATTACTAGAAATAGTTACTAAAGTTAAAACTCGACAATCGCAAGCAATTGGAGATAACATTGTGATACTATTATTATGAGATGAACTTATACAAAATGAAACTAATAATATAAGTCCGAAATAACTTTGCATTATATTCGTTTGTTTGTATAATTTTTTTTTCTTTTTCTATATGTGATATACATTAAATTTATATTTATATTTAAAAGTAAGTACTTCCAAAGTTTTTCAGTATTTATTCGTTTATTCAAAAAAGATAATGCACGTGAGCCTTTTAATAATTATAAAACAGAATTGATTTAATTGCTTTTAATTTTTTAATCGTACATTTCTACGTGGTAAAAAAAAAGAAAGAATAATAAGAATACGAAAGTTCTTTTTGAAATAACCAATAAGAATGTTGAAAAGCTAGTGACAACGTATATCGTCAATTTTTTGTCTTAAAACTTTTTGTTTTAAACGAAGTTTCTCTAAATGAATTATATCATAACCTTGAAATGTTGTATATAATAGTTGTTTTTTAACATTTTGCATGTTTTTTTAGGTTAGGTACGTGTACATTGACAAATATAAAATGGATTGCGTATTTCATAATAAAAATGTGGTGTTTTATATAAAAAAAAAAAAAAAAAAAAAGAGAAACTTTGTATTATCATCTTCTGTCTCATTGTAATGTGTCATCAATCCATGATACAGATCAGTGTCGTACCATGTAGAAAAAGTACCTGCGTTTTATGTAGTGTGATAGTGGTAATTATTTATTTAGTTTTTAATTAACAATTATTAATTTTTAAATATTATTAAAATATAAAAAATAATCTTATCAGATGATGTAAATTTGATATTTTAATGTAATTTAATTGCAAAAAGTTATTATCTAAAGTTCTTAAGGTATATAAGCTAGAGTAAGACAAAGGTAGAAAATGATAATGTAACGTTTGCTTCTTTGTCTTCTAATATTCTACATCATTAGTAATGGAATGTATAATCAACACGACAATAATCATTTATTATATATATATATATACATAGAAAAAATATATATATAATTATAAAATATATATACATATATATTTTTTCTTGAGTAAGCCTGATATATATATATATTCTAAATCATAATTTTTAGATTTAAAAATTGTTTTTTGTTCTTTGTATTTTATGTATAATATTTCATTTAAGTATTTTATTTATTATATTATATGTTAAATAAAAGTAAGTTATTTAAGTTGTTTTTTTTTTATTCACAGCATATTCTTTTTCTTATTAAATTATTTTAGACTAATACTATATTATAATAAAAACAAGAATAGAAAATTGTATTCATTTTCCGAAGAATTTAGAAAAAGGAAAAATAATGACAGATTATTCTTCAAGTATTATTCTTCAAGTATTATTCTTAAAGTATAAAAAAAAGAGCATAATAAAGATAACAATAATTTTCGCAACTTGTAGTTTGAATATGATAAAATGTTAATACATATAAGAATATTATAATTATATGCCGTAGATATATATGTGAAATATGTATGTACGTCACAATTAATTTTAATCAAAGCATTTAATATTATTGCATTTAAGTATCAATAATTTGTCTTTGCAAAGTATGTCGGCATTAATCAAGCTAAATGTTTTATATATATACATATATATATATTTATTTATTTATTTATTTATTTATAATAATTAAATTGTGACCGTTTCGAGATAGTTATTTAAACTGTCCACATTTGGAGCGTTTTAAACGTGTGTGGCATTTAAAAATGTCGACATTTTGAGAAACATAATAAGCCTGCCTTTATTCGTACGCTCGACTATTCTTTTGTCGGATAAGCCGATAGGTTGAATTGATAAAGATTAGAGGTAAAAGGGAGGTAACAGGGTCCAAGGGTGTTTGGAGTTAGGCGACAGAAGTCACCCAGCGAAACGAACCAGGAGTACATAGGGAAGGGGATGATGTCACATAGGGGTCTCTCCCCCGTCTAAATACATACAGATGCAGGCCGGATTGATGCATTGACTGAGAGTACAGTGACGTAGAAACGAACAATGTAATATCTTTATAGAAAAAATTCGCAATTTTTCTTTTTTAAACCAAATAATGAGAGACGAAGAATAATCAATCCGTAAAAACGTAAAGAACACAAAGAGGCGATATTATATTCTTTATTTATTAAATAAGATTCTAAATCTTAAAATATTATTTTTATTTTCCTCTTTAACAATAAGTTACATAATAATAACAATAACGTTATATTTTCTAATATAAAATCAATACAAAACTTGCCACAATTTGTCATAATTAATAATGTTCTAATAACTATTAGGTACCGGGATAAAATATTACATTAAAACTTTGCCATCTTTTATATCTATAAGTCATTTGTCTAATTGTACTCTAATATATTATCATTAAAGTAAAATTGAAAAATTCTTTTGAACGGAATAACGATTAAAAATAAAAGAGATATAGACGATAAGATAAGGAAAGAAGAAAAAAGAAAGAATAAAAGAAAAAAATGGAAAATAACAAAAATTATTAATCCTACTTTCATTTTCTAAATATCTCGCGAAGATTTTGCCTACGCTATTGAGAGAAGCTTCGTTTGGATGACTCATGCGATCTCACTTGCAGACTCCCCTGCGTACTCCCGTATCGTAGTCATACACAATAGAGAATGGTAAACGTAGTAAAGGTAACTTGCATGGACCAACGACGGGCACGACGACGGTGTGCACGGCGATATGCACGATGTGCCAATCGTTCCCCTTTCTAGTTTGCTTCTACTCTTTCTCTCTTTTTCTCTTTCTCTCTCTCTCTCTCTCTCTCTCTCTCTCTATATATATATATATATATATATATATATATATATATATATATATATATATCTATCTTTATCTCTCTTTCTCTTTGGTCCAAGCGTTCGCGAGCCACGTGGCAGCATCCCCTTCCCCTCCCTCATACTCTCTCTCTCTTTCTCTCTTCTCTCTTTTTCACCCCACCTACTCTTTCGTCTCAACAATTGATTACCCAACGAGCAACTAGCCAAATTGTAATCGTTCTCAAAAAATATAAGTTCACTACTTTTTTTACTTTAAAAAATGTATTTTCTGAAATACTAAATTAATTATAATTATATAGTTTGATATTTTTTGATTTTTCTTTTGTTATATGCAAAATTATATATATATATATATATATATATATATATATATATATATATATATAATGTGTATATATATACTGCTATTATCATATATTATATATATATTATTTTATTATTATTTATTATCAACAAAGATATATTTTACTTATATATTATGTTACATTTTTTTTTATTAAGCTTTATCGTATTATAGTTGGATAATTTCCAAAAATATAAGTTTGCTACTTTGATAACATATTTTATTTCATCTTTTATATACATATATACATGCATGCATACATATATACATGCATGCACGCATATTATTTTTTGTCAAGTTCTGTGGAAATATTAAACAACGGAGATATCTTTTACTCATTTTTTACGTTACACTTCTTTTATAAAGCTTCATTGTATCATAGTTGGATCAACGGTATGTGTGTACATATGTATGCATATATATACAAATACATACGTCCATTTTTCTCTGTGAGAATGCTGGTGAAGATCGTCAATTAAATAATTACGCTTAAATTGAATGGAATTCTCAGCACGGTACCCGCATGTTTGTTAAGAATCACTCGTGTGCACCTAGAAGCACATTTAAAGGTAGATATGTATGTATGTTATATTGGCTTGGAATAACTTTTTGTTAGACCCACATAGATTCATGAAATTTAAACTTACCGAATAGATTCATCACTAAATTTAGATCTTACGATATATGAGTCATTTTTTTTGTTAAATCTATCGTGAGAATTTATTGTCTAGACTTTTGAAAAAAAAAAAATTTGATGAAAATAGATGAAAGCTACATATATGTATATTGATTGATTTAACATCACGTATATAGTACATTTTTATATTTTAAAAATAAAGGATATTTCATATAGAAATTTTATTTGCAAATAATATCTTTACGCTATACTTATTTAAAAGTATCATTACAACGTATAGTTATAAGATTATATATAATAGATTATAATAGATTATTTATAAAGTTATATGTTTTTTCTTTCTTTTTTTTTTATATAAAGATTTTCTTCGTTATCTTAACAAGTAGATTATAAAAAAATATTTTAAGATATTCTTGCCTTTTATACAATATTTGTATAAAGTGACATTTTGACTTCTAAGTTTTAACCTACATTTTAGGATATGCAAAAAGTATTATAAACGGTGTGCATATATGTATATATCTATTTATACTTATGGTATATACATGTACGTATATATGTACGTATAGTAGATAACTTTATGTAAAGAAGAGAACGCGAATTCGCGTCAGTATTTAAGCGCGGTGGAAAGAAAAGAACGAGGGGATTCATAGGGGGATCAAATCGTGTCTCCATTGTGCTCAGGTGTTAGGCATGTGTAGGGGTAGTATGAGCGGCGAACGGCGAACGGCGAACGGCTATGGTGCTTTAGAGGGTAGATTTGCACACGCGGCACAGATCCTTCCGACAAAGGGATGGAACAGATTGGAAGCTATTTTGTTCGTACGTCCGTTCACTCACCCCGTCTTTTTTTTTCCTTTCCTTCCTATTTGATTATGAAGAATATCGACCTAGTATTTTAATATTATTTTTATAACTTTTCCATATTTCATATAGAAAATTTTCCTCTATTTTAATGGAACATCAATACATTCAAAATATTTATGTCAGCAAATGGAAATATCCAATAAAAATTACTCTTTTCTATGGTTTCTATGGTCTCTCGTATTTAATGTTTTTATTTCTGCGTATTTTTATATATTTCTACAGATATTTTAATAACAGCGAATAAGAAAAAAAAAAAGAATAAAAAAGAAAAGAAAAGAAAAGAAGAAATATAAAGAAATAGAAGAAAAAATTAAAGAAAATGATAAATAAATTTTTTTCAAATTACATGAATATTAAACATTAGATTTTCATACATTTGATTTCCCTATTCTAAGTTTAAAAAGTAACTTCAAAGTACCGTTTTAAAGTAATCATTCTGTTGTTTATATTTAATATCCATTATTATGTTATTTTTTACATTTTACATATATATATATAATATTATATATATATAAATAATATATATATAATATTATTTATACATATTTATATATAAATAGTGATGATATAATATTTTTTAAAACTAGATAAGTCACCTCAAGTTAAACGAAGTACTTACAAAGAAATTAATTTGCTATATGAAAAAGAAATAATGAGTTTTATATAAATATTTGTTATCAAATGATTTTATACAAATTTAATATATCCATGAATTTGATAGATTTCAATCTTTAAAATATCATAAAAATTGATAAATTATACATTATTATATATATCATATATATATATATATATATATATATATATATATATATATATATCTAAAAAAAAAATGAGAAGACAAAGCTTCCTGGGAACAAAACTGTACGCAGAAAGTATCGATGACTCATGTGCATTCTATCTCGTGCCGTCTCGCTTTTGGAGAATCGTTCTTTTTAAAGGGGAAGGGAGGAATATCGTTTCTAATTCTACTCTACGTATGTATGCACCTAGGACCATAAAATCTGGCCGGCATTCGGCAATAGAGATGAAGGTATACGCTCTTCTGGACCCCCAGGCACCATGGTCCATATGGCGACCACCGTACATAGTCGTTTTCACAGGAGTATATATGTATGTAGGTAAAAGTGCACGCGTTTATTTTCTTCTCCCGCTTTCGTGCTGTCTCTCGAGAGTAAGAGAGGACTGTTCGGTCCACATTCAATCTGTCCACCTTTAGTACAATTTACAACTTGTATATTATACATCTCCCATTCAACCCTAATCTTTTTTATTTATTTTATAATGCACGATTCAGATAAGATTATTTCAAACGTAATATTCCTAATAACATTCCTCTTCAAATATGAAACGATTTTTATTAATATAGTTTTATTAATAATTTATATATATATATATCATATTATGTTATACTTATTAATAACATTATAAGATATATATTTGAATACTATATTTCGACGAGAGAACATGTAATCTTTTTTATGGATATAATATTGATACACTTCTAATGCTAATCATTTCAATCGCTTGAGAATCTCTTTCTCTCTATCTCTCTATCTCTCTTTCCCTCTTTCTCTCTCTCTCTTTGTTATTTTATTGGTAACATTATTAAACTACAGAAGAGAAAAACAGAAGACTCTTAGAAGAGGGGAAGAGAAAGAAGGAGAAAAGAGACCTGGGGAAGAGAGAAGGGAGTTTAGAAGAAAAAGAATAGGATAAGAGAAGGCACAAGTGGTGCACACATGGTGTACAGTTGTTCAAGAGGTCAGCTTTTTGTCCTTCGAGCTTTCAGTTTTACGGATCCGGTCGTTTTTTTCTCATTCTCTATGATTATGTCTAGATATTTACTCGTGTATCACTCTCTCTATATATATATGTATATATATATATGTATACTTGTACCTGTCAATCTCTTCTTATGAACAAATTGTCAACAAATTGTCAAACCTAGTACGTATTAAACTTGTACTTAGTACTTATTAAAGTTACGATGGTCGGTGTTAAAAGCCGGATAAGTTACGTGAAATTTGACCTTTTCTACCACTCCCCTTATTCTCTTCTCACTTTTCTTTCTTTCTTTCTTTTTTCTTTTTTTTCCCTTTTTTTCTTTTTTCTCCCCTCTACCTCTTTTCACTCCATCACTCTTTCCCTTTTTCTCACGTATACCGATTATATTGTAGCTCTTAGTGGATCTTATTTGACTTTTTTCTTTATCAAATAATACATACGAAATACATTGAAATACATAATAGATAGATACGCTTGAAACGTATGCCTATTTAAATATTGACTTCGTGATTTATCTAATTTGTGTTAATTTAATGATTAAACAGTTTCAAATCCGTCTAATCTAATTCTTTATTCATCCTTTCTTTTTTTTTTCTTTTTTTTTCTTTTGAAATAACTTTGTCGATAATGAATGTAGGAAATTAATAGTACATCTAAAATGTAATTTCCCAGTTGTTGTTTTATTTTCTACGACGAAGTTATATTTTTATTTGAAATAGAAATGGGACCATCAAATAGAAAT
The DNA here is from genome assembly GCF_910589235.1 of Vespa crabro. Classification (NCBI taxonomy): domain Eukaryota; kingdom Metazoa; phylum Arthropoda; class Insecta; order Hymenoptera; family Vespidae; genus Vespa; species Vespa crabro. The sequence goes on from NC_060964.1 coordinate 3,254,265, forward strand.
TGGACCTTTGAATTAACTTTTCAAAACGTATATGTATAGAACGTCACGTTTCACTTAGAACGATCAATAAAATAAGATATCCGATCGAGGTTATATTTTTTAATGTAATATATAATTTTAATAAATTCGAAAGAAAGGAAATATATTTAGATCGATTTGCCATCGGTAGAAGATACAAAGAATAATTGTTATTTTTTTTCTTTCTTTCCCTTTACTTCTTCTTCTTCTTCTTCTTTTGTTTTTTTCTTCTTTTTCTTCTTCTTTCCAATGATGACCGATTTAGGTGAGTTTAATTACATTCGAAGAGGACTTTAAACTTGTTACATTGTTAATATTTATCATAATACACATACGATAAAAAAAATAAGCGTCAAACCAAATACACGCGCGTGTGATTCATGCGTATCTATCGCAAGAATGATAAAGTTCGAACGAGCGAGTAAAAGAACGAAAGAGCGAGGAGTAAACGAAGAAACGAATGAAATGTAAGAGCAAGAGAGAAGTAGTTGTAATCGCAAAGACTTTTGCTTTGGGCAAAGATAAAGAAGACACCGCTGGCTGCGAATCACGCCGTGGTTAAGTCTAATGGGCGGCAACAAAAAAGGGATTCACAGAGTGGCCGGCAATGACTATGGCACAGTGTGCGTAGGGAGATACCCCTCCATGAGCTGGAAGGGAGTCTCGCGATCCCCACTGTGGACACCTCTATGTCCGTCCTCCGTGCTCTCACTAATATGCGCTGAAGCGCGAGCGCGCATTAACTCTCAGTGCCTCCTCCTTACACGACTTCGTTCGACTCCGATCTCTCTTATCATCCTCGTACGTTGTCGTCGGTTTAAGCCTTAACTTTCTCAGTGCCGTATGAATTAATTGAGAATCCACATTATATATTCTACGAACGTATACGTAACGATTTACATTACTTTCCACATCTCGAAATATACGGAGATCTTTACCCTATTGTATTATCAATAAATTCGTAGAAAGAAATTATTTCTTTTCTTTTTAATACTAAGGTATACGAAGTCAACGATCTCATAGGGTTGTAGCAATGTTCAGAAAAAAAAATGGGAAAAAACAAAAAAAACTTCGTTATTTGTCCTAATTGCTTCTACTCTTGTCAAATATAGAATACAAAATGCGAGAGTACATTTTTAATTTTGAAGATTCAATCTTCATTCTCATATACGTTCTACTCTAATCTTTCTTGTTCTCACTATCTTTCAGTTTACGTCTATAAAATTATTTTTAAACATTATGCTTTTATTTAATAATTTATTATTAATTGTTTATTTGTTAATACTATATTTTTTTTTACGATGGTTTGTTATTAAAATGATAGAGAGGAAGAGAAAAATCGATTTTGAATTTTGAATTTAAGAGATGCTATGGAATATGCGCATCTATGACTTAGGAATATGCGTATCAATGTTGATCGCTAATTTGATTAAAGAACAGAAATACGTATTTATACAGTTACGAATTTCTAATTAAAATTTAACGTAAGACAAATATTTTCATCTAGATTCCTTTTTCAATTTGTATAATAGTTATAAAAAGAGATTAGAAATTTTTGGTAAAATTGTAAATATTATTTAAAGGCAAGTTGATCCAGCGGACATGGAAAGAGAGAAACGAATCGTATCCGTGATTATATACATCCTCCCTTGTAGATAAGAAAAATAGGAGCAAGGCATCCGTTAAGTAGGGAACAAACGATATCCCGGTTTCCGGTTAATGAATACGTCATCCGATAAGAAATTAGTCGACTTACAGTCGGCAGATGGTATCGATCGTAGTTGTTAGGTTTCTTCAAATGTTCGAGAAAAGAAAAGAGATGAAAAAAGAAAAATCGGAATACTGCGAAGAGAAAGAGATTATGATGAGGAGGATTGCACGTAGGTTTGTCAAATTGCAAGAGAGAAAGAGAGAGAGAGAGAGAGAGAGAAATAAAGAAAGGGAGAGTAAATAGATAGATAGGTGGAGAGAGAGAGAGAGAGAGAGAGAGAGAGAGAGAGAAGGAAAGAGAAAGAGAGAGAAAGAAAATCTAGTTGAGAGGTATACTTCTCGCGTAGTTAGGGGCGACGGAGGCTAGGGACGCCGTGCCGGCACGGTGACGCCACGATGACGAGGTGGAGGAGAAAAGGTGGTGATGGTGGTGGAGATGGAGGTGGAGGTGAAAAGTAGACGGTAGTGGTGGTGGCAGTGGCGGAGAAGGCGTCGACGTAGGATGCGTGACTTGCGCGCGGGGACTTTGGGCGAGGATGATAAAGGCTGCTGTTAGCTACGTCGTAGACTCTGGACGACGTCCGAGTAGGAGCCCGAAGTAGATAGAGAAAGAGAGAAAGAGAGAAAGAGAGAGAGAGAGAGAGAGAGAGAGAGAGAGAGAGAGAGAGAGAGAGAGAGAGTAGGTCTCTGGTTTAGGGCGGGTGGCGGGAGGGTCTCACACCGTGACGAAGAGAAGGTAAAAAGGGGGAGGGAGATTGTAGGCGGAGTGGGGTAAATGTGGTGCGCCGACTCACTGGACGATACGATATTGGGAAGGGAAAAGGCGGTAGTGGTGGTAGTGGTGGTGGTGGTGGCGGTGGTGGCAGCGGTGGTGGAGGTGGAGGTGGAAGTGGAGGTGGCGGTGGTGCCGGTGCCGGTGCCGGCTAAAGAGGGGCACAGAGGGGGAGCAAAGCCACGGGGGCGGTGGCTCCTCCGTGCTACAGCCGCCATCATCGTCCGTCCCATCCTATAGTAACCTTCCAAAGCAGTACCCGATCTTTTCTCTCCAATGTGTGTTAGTTGGGAGCGCGTTTACCGGTGTTCGGTGCTTCGAGTCAGCTAGTGTAAAACGGACGCTTCTGTTTCGCCCGATCTTACCATGCCCTAACATCGAACATTAAATCCTCGCTTTTTCCCTCGTTCCTTCTCTTCTCTATCTCTCTTTTTTTTTCCTCTCTTCTATTTTCCCCCCTTTCCAACCTACCCTCCCAAAAGATCTTATTCCTTTTTTTCCTTAAACTTTATATACGCGAGGAAGAAAAGAAATACCTAAAGAAGAGAAACAAGTGTAATTAGTGGGTAGAGAGGAGGTGGAGGAAAAGAAGAAGAAGAAGAAGAAGAAGAAGGAGGAGAAGGAGAAGGGAGAGAGAATGAATTAAATAATAAAAAAAAAAAAAAAATTCAAAATAGAAAACAAAAAATAAAGCTTTCCTTCTCCGTGAAAGCAAGTGAAATCAAATTTTAAATATTCATTCTTGTGTCTATACATTCTCCGATTCCCTCGATACTCGTCCTTTTCTTTCTCGTCGTTAAATAAATCGCGAGTGTAATAGTGGTGAGATTGCTTCGAGAAGTGACAACTAAAAAAAAAAAAGAAAAGAAAAGAAAAGAAAAGAAAAGAAAAGAAAAAGAAAGAGAAAAAGAGAAGAAAAGAAAAGGGAAGAAAATGTGATTGTGTCTTTGATAAACGTAAACGTTGGATAAATTGACAGGAAGGTGTCCAGACAGAGAGAAAAAGGTAGAGCACGGGGTGGAGAAACGCAAAGGCGAGTTCAATCTAGAAGGATGTGGATGCGATCGATTGGACATCGCGTAAAACCAAATAGTGGAATGGTAGATTGAGATACATAGATAGATAGTGATAGATAGACAGACAGACACAGAGAGAGAGAGAGAGAGAGAGAGAGAGAGAAAGAGAGAGAGAGAGAGAGAGAGAGAAAGAGATAGAGAACCAATAAGATTTTCAAGCTCGGTGCGAAGGTCAGCACCTGAGAGAAGCGGAAAAGCGTCACGCGAGCGAAGCGGTGGCGTTTTCGTGCGGCGACATCGCGTCCCGCCCATTCGAGATAGGTCAGACGCAAGGAACGAAGAACCAAGCGGTGGAACAAACGAACAGCAGAATCATTGACATCGCGCTCCTCTTCGTCTTTCCTCTCGCTACACGACGACAGCTTCTCCTTCCTCTCTCCCCGCTCTCGCCATCATCCTCCTGAGAGTTACGCACGGCGCCTTTCGGAGGATCAGCAATCATCTTCCACTCATTTACAAAGCTATCTCTTAACACCGTTAGATCAGTCCCGTTGTAATCATATATTTCTAAAAGAATCTTTTCTCTCTTATCGTCGTCTTCGTCATCGTCATCGCCGTCGTCGTATTCGTAGTCGTCGTCGTTGTCGTCGTCGTCGTCGTCGTCGGGAAACATTGTGAAAAAGTAACTCGATAGATCGGCCTCTTTTTCGCCACCACGTGAGGCGACACCCTCCCATTCGTCGTCGTCGTCGTCGTCGTCGTCGTCGTCGTCGTCGTCGTCATCACCGTCGTCGCTGCCTTCGCCTTCTCCTCCTCATTAGATATAAAATAGGAGAAGAAGACGAAGACGAAGTAAAAGAAGAGAAATTTATTTGGAAAATTTGTCAACATCTTTCAAACTCGTTAGAGAAAAGGAAAAAGAAGGAAAAGAGAAAAGACAAAAAGGAAAGGGAAAGAAAAAAAGAAAGAAAGAAAGAAAGAAAGAAAGAAATGATTTGATAGTTAGACGTAAAGAGAAAGATAAGAAGAAGAAAAAAAGAAAAGAGTGAGAAAGTGATCGATAGTGCGCGTAGAGAACAACATCCGGCCGGTATATTTCGAGTTTCGGTCTTATTAAATAAGTGAGAAAAACGGCGAACCCGATAGATATTCCAAGTTTCGTCGGAAGTAAAGGAATACGTGCACGAGAATGCTGCGCTGCTGTGGCACTAAACGTCGTTGGACGAATTCTTGAACAGACATCGAGATTACGTGGCCACGAAGGAAGGAAGGATATCGTCGTTTGGGTTGCGTCTCGCGTCCTCGTTGTCCTCGGCAACGAACAAGAGTGACACGCGCGAAACGCAATACCGATCGGTGCTTTCGCGAATATGAGCATGACTCTTGTTCGGAACACATACAAAGGTAAGAATTTCTAATTTTTACTTTCTAACCTCTATCTTCTATCTACTACTGGCTACATTGTCTATCACCAAAGAGATGCGATACGTATTTTTGTCTCACTACGCTCTTGCCTCTCTCACTCTCTCACTCTCTCTATCTCTCTCTCTCTCTCTCGCTCTCTCTCTCTCTCTCTCTTTCTTTTTCTCTCTCTTCCTCCCTTTTTCTTTTTCGTCTTGTCGTAAGCGCATGTGCAATGTATGCAACATAGGACACTCTTACCCTCCTCCATCCCCACTTATCGTAGACCTTTCCACACCGCGAACCAAGATATATCCGAATAAAAAAGAAAAAAAGAAAAAATAACAGACGCCCCCGCTTCGATTTCGTTGAAACTCTGTGCTACTCGCCGTAACGTGCTCCTTCTTATTTCCTGTATGAGCACAGTGACCCGATGACCTCAAAAGATCTATGGCAAGAGAATTTTCTTCGAAAATATCAACCTCGAACGGAGATAATTAATTAAAACGAATCGAAAGTTTCATTGGACCGTTCAATAAATTTTTCATTTTAACTTGCTAAACAATTCTTTCAAGTTACGATTCTACGAAGTTACGATTCTACGAAGTTACTGTTTTTTATACTGCACGATTTAAAATCAAGATTAATTGCGTTCTTCTAAAAATCAAATGATCGTTGTATTTTCGTTGTTGTCTTTATCGAACGGAAATTCAGCTCTGGAATGATAGACGACGATGGGCCTCCTCAAAAAAGTCGATGTCAGCGTACCAAGTATACGCGTAGATAACAAAAGATGATTTATTTTTATCATATATTTCCATGAATTTGATCATTTATCGTAATCATTGCTAGGCAACAAAGAAATTCGAGAGTAAACGAATACCTGAAAACAATGATAAATTTTCATGGTTATTCGTTCACATGAAACTTTTCATTTATTTACATTAAAAATATATACTTCCTTTATTCCTTATTACGCATTCTTGTTTATGAGATATCAAGCGTATCATTTAGCAAATGTTTTTTTTTTGTTTTTTATAATTTAACGCTATTTTACATAATATTTTATCAAATTCTACTTATCAAATCCGATTTTGTAATATATTTTCAATGCTATTTATCAAAACTACGTATACAACGAATATTTATTAATTGATAAATTCATTTTAAACATCGTATATATTTCGATTAAATTTTGATCGAGTCAAGTTATAGGAAGATATGTTACGTATATGTATTACATTTTATATATATATATATATATATATATATACGGTTATTATAATACATCATTTCGATATTATAATAAATTACTAGATATTAAAACGAGTTGTAAATATTACGTTTCATCAGAGACTGCAAGTTATACTAATATATTTTTTATTTACATATATTTTGTGCATACATAAATCTAAAGTAAATTGTACATTTTAATCGAATATATTACTGTCGATGTATTTTAATACATATTTTCGTTTTGGATAACTAGTGGATATTAATTTTCGTGGTATATTTATATTTATATTTATTTCTGTAGATACGATTATTAAACAATAAAAACGTGTAATATCATACATTGCAATTATTAAATAAAACATATTTATAATGAATACGAAGATGCATAAAAATGCATCAAATCAGACTCAACAGATTGAATAAAAAATATTCATTGATTTTTTTTTTTATTCATCGTCAAATTGCACGTATATAAAATCGCAACAAAGCATTTCTGTAGAAATCTATTAATACTTCTCCGCTATTTTGTATTTAAACGACATATATATATATATGAATAAAAAAAAAGAACAAAAATTGCTATCGTAAAGTTATTAAAAAACATTTACATTCTATAGAAGATAACGTATGAACAAATATTATCGACGATAACATTATTATTATTAATTAGATTAGTATTAGTAATAATATCTCTTTCTTTCTCTCTTTCTTTTTCTTCGTTCATGATTTGGCACATAAACAAATGAAAAAGATTAGATTTTGCATACATCGCAATAAACGTCGTATGATGATATACATAGTATATTGACTAGTACATAGGTACATATGTAATACGTCAGGCTTCATTGAGAAACGCGCAAATATTTTCTTTATGAGATATCGCATCGAGTTATCTCTCTTTCACGATTATTATTTTGTCTTTCGTTTTTGATAATAAAACGATTCTGCGTTTTACTTGCGGACATTTGTATTCAGAATACATTTCTTTTCTTATTATTTCAATCAAGCTTCCTTTTATCCTGCTCGGCTTTTTTTTTCAAATAACAACGACTATATGATAATAACATGAAAATAATTATAATATGCAGAGGTGTATATTAAAGTTCAATAATTTTTTTACTCTTTTTTAAACAAAAATATACACTCACACATATACCTATATATATATATATATATATATATATATATTCATTATATATATATATATAAACGTATACGTATATCTTATATATTTTATATTATAATAATTACATATCTTTATTTTATATTATAATCATATATTTTATATATTATAATACATATTTTATATTATTTTATGTATTATTTTATGTATTATATTTTATATTATAATACTAATATTTAAACAAGAGAATTGTCATAAGGAATGAAGAAGAGAAAGAAAAGAAAGAAAAAGAAAGAAAAAGAAAGAAAAGGAAGGCATCGAAATAGTTTTAATGTCATGGAAGATGGCGACCGCGCCCTATCAGGCTCAATGACCTCTCTTTGGATTCAGTCGGAGAAATCGCGTTTACTTACTTGGCTCACGCGCCGCACGGTTTATATCCTTGTTCGTTGTGGCGCGCACGATATCCTCGAGAGCAAGTTCGAGCTGCTGCTCGAGTGCAAACGCGCCTTTACTCTGGTCGCTCCATAAGTTCATAGCAGTCCATACTCGGCAGTACGCCGCCATCCGTTCTTCTCGACGCTCTTGATGACGTAAGCGCGCCCATCTTTTCGTCACCGTCTAAGGGCATGGCTACCATCCAACTTTTTCTCATACCTATGCTCCTCCTTTCTCTCTTTTCTTTTTTCTATTTTTTTTCTTTTTTATACTATATTTCGAAAAATTAAACTATTCAACGACGTTTCTTCTTCCATTTATACTGCGAACCTTTTTTCTCCCCTTTAGTTCCCCATCTGCTTTCAGGGTTTATTCCATTTTATTTATTTATTTTCTTTTTTTTTTTTTTTTTAACAGGATACGTTAAAAAGATCATACTCTTTTCGTTTCCATTCTTTTTTTTTGGGGGTAGATTCATTCTCTCTTAAGGATATTATTTTACGCGATGAAAAACGAAACAACGAGAAGTATTCGTCCTAAACTAAACGTGTATATATATATATTACATTTGTTCTTATCGAAAAATAGAGCTGGCCAAAAGTTACTAGATCAATTTAAAGATCATTTATACTTTTTCGAGACTTTTTTTTGGAGTAATTATCTTCCTTTTTTTTTTTATTCAAGATCGTTAAACTGCAAGACTAGTAAATTTCTGATCGATTTATGTATTTGAGATTCGAATAGAAATTATAGTTCTTTAGGGTCTCGATAATTTCATACACGTTCGGGACTTGTAAAGTCCCTCTCGAGAAATCGTTTTATAAATTGTATTTACTAACATAAGTGTCACACGAGAGAACTCGAAAGAAATTCAATGAAATATAGAAGCCACGAGATATGCGGTTTATCCATGACCACAAGGGTAAATGGTCACGAAGAATTTGTTTTTTTTTTTTTTTCTTTTCTCCCAAGTATATGGAAATGACGAAATGAAGATTCATTGCATTAGAAAGTATCGCCGACCGCAGGAATTCTTTCCTAATAAGTGCAACTTTAATGGGAAAGAAAAAAAAAAAACATTGATAAAATAACACATTACGTATAGTTTATTTCTGGCCTAATTAAATTTTCTTTGAAGATAGATTTTCTCCGTCGATTTTTATCGTATATTAATTATCGTAAATACAATTAGACTAGAAAACGATCGATATAATCAAACAACAGAATTAAAGACTTCTTGTAAATCGATCATTTTATAAATTAGTTTAGATTTTAAGGAGACAGAAATGAACTGGCGAAAAACATGATACCCGAACGTTAATTCTCTTTAAGATAACGGGAATAAGATAAATAACAGGAGATCATAACGAAACTGATAATTTTAGTGAACGATTCGAGCTCGTGTATAGCTCTCGAGAAAGTGGCATCGATCATGTAATCGTTACGATAGTTCGTAATATTCTCTCAGTCGTTGATTCTTCTTCTTGTTTTCGTTCTATAGTCCATTAAGATCATGATCTACATATAACCGAGACGTGTTACGTGTTAGAATAGACAATATGCAAGTTGCTTATATCATTTCCCACATTCCACTGACATCATTGGTAGAAGCATCATCTTTGATCATTGAGATGGATCAGAGAAAGAAAAAAAATCATGAAAAACAAAAATGAGAATTTATTTTTCATCGACGAGAAAACAATTTTGTTAATTAAACTTAAACTTTTGTCGATTTATAACCCGCATGTTTTTCGATATAAAACTTAGACGTATGTTTCTTTTCTATGCGATATCTTTACAAAACAAAATCAATAGTTAGGTCACCATTGATAAATAAATAGAACAAGGATAAATGATCTTATAGACGACATATATATACATATATATATATATATATATATATATATATATATATATGTATATATATATAAATTTATTCGTTCGTATTCAATTAATTTCTTATTCCGAAAGATTATCTAATATTTCTTATAATTTTGTTCGTATTGTTGCAAAAATATATTGGTATAAATCGAGTTCTTGAGAAATAACGTAACATTGCGAGCTACGCAACGAGGAACGAATGATCCACGAACCGTTGACAGGAAGGCTGGAAAGGTCACGGCTGTGACCCGTTTCGACATCTTATCGGACTGCACGCTGATCAAAGTTCGTTTCATGAACGAACACGAACGAAAGTCAGTCAGAATAAGAATGCGTTTCGTTAGTGTTTTAATAGTGAAATATCGATCATTATTATACCAAAGCAAAAGGCATGAAAGAAGGGATAAATAAATCGAAGATAAATAAAAGAAGTCCTAAATCTATTGATAGACATTAATAAGGGAGAAAGGTGAAACTTTAGAAGATTTTCTTGTTTGATCCGTTAATAAGGTAACTTTTCATAGATATAATAGGTATCTACCGCGATATCGAAGTCGTAAAATGGTTCATGATCACGAATGGGAATAGGTACAGTGGGAGCAGCGTTTGAATCCCTGCTGGTACAATGATCGGACCGAAAAGTTATGCAGGCTCGAGCGGGCTCACGGTCATGTGTCATTTTTCCCCTCGTGGTCCGTGTGTCGTCGTGGTGCTCGGCTCGACGCGTGCGTGGCATCGTGTAGGGCGTCGTGCACAGGGTGCCGTGCGAAGCCTCGTGCGAAAAACTGGTAAAGGGGGGATACCAGTGTGTATATATGTGTGTATAAGTACACACGCATATATATATATATATATATATATACATATATATGTGCATGTATTATATAGATACCAATCTCTATATAGCTTTCGTATAGGTATCTATGTATATACGTAGATGCGTCGTAACCAATGACAATGGACCCTCCCAGAATTGCACACGACTTTGCAACTCGGTAGTGATGATTTTTTGTATTGTTCTTTTCTTTTTTTTTTTTCTTTAATGTTTCTTTTTGCTTCTATTTTTTCTTTTTATATATACACTTATATTTTTTTTTTTTTTTTTTTTTTTAATGATACGTTATCCGTAAGAGCGCATTTGCGCTTACTTTGTATATACTTAGATTGCAGCGAGGACGAAGCAGGTGGTGCGGACGTAGCGACGACGGTGACGACGGCAACCGAAGGCTGTACCGCTGAAGCCACGTCGGCCGTACTCGACGAGGATGGCGGCGGTGGCGGCGGCGGTGGCGGTGGCGGCGGCGGCGGCGGTGGCGGTAGCGGTGGCGGTGGTGGCGGTGGTGTTGATGGTAGTGGTGGTGGTGGTGGTGGTGGTGGTGGTGGCGGAGGTGGCGATGATAACGAGGGAGGATCAACGGTCAAACGAGGAAATGGCCAAACTTGTTCCCACTGCGGCATACTCTTCCGGGACGCGCACGTACTTCAACTTCATATCGAGGACGCTCACAAGACGCTTTACTCGGTCGACAAAAATGATCCAAACGCTCAATTTTCCCAAGTTGTAAGCTATAAATAAGTGAAATTTCTCGTATTTATATTCGTATATTTTACGGTTTGTTACATTAACAAATTTATTTACCTTTCGTTACAGTCATGCAAAGTATGTAATAAGACTTTCGCTAACGTCTATCGATTACAAAGGCATATGATCAGCCATGACGAAAGTGCAGTACTTCGAAAATTTAAATGTCCCCACTGTGAGAAAGCTTTCAAATTTAAACATCACCTTAAGGTACGCGAACACGATCGTTTCTACGAACTTTTCTTTCGACTTAATCTTTTCATATTATTTAGGAACATCTTCGTATACACAGCGGTGAAAAACCATTTCAATGTAACAACTGCGGAAAAAGATTTTCACATTCTGGCTCTTATTCAAGTCATATGACTTCCAAAAAGTGCTTAATCGTAAATTTGAAGAAATCGAGACAAAGCAGTATAAGTAATGTTGATAAATGCTCGAAGAAAACCCCAACGCAATCGGTTCCTGGACGACGTGAAGATACACTTCTTGCGGCGAACAACAATACTTTTTTACCAATACTGCCAAAGCTTTCTCCTTCAGATTATCAAGAAATACGAGAAGGCGGAGGTAATCGCATATATATTAATATGAGATATTACACACAATAAAAGAATTTAAACGATATTTAATATTGAATACATTTTTACGCAGATTTGAGAAAATTTGTTATAAGAGCGATAAAAAGAAAAAAAATTACAAATTGTTTATTAGCTATTTTATCAAAAACCTAATATGTATATATTTATTTGATATGGGGTTGTATTATGTGTATCTTGTAAATAAGATTGTTATTTACAAGATTGTTACGTTTGTCCAAAGGAAGATCTTTTTTAATGTTGAATTTTATGATTGTATAAATTCTTAAATAGATATAACTTGTACAGAAATATAATCAGCATTAGAAGGAATGATCGATTTTAATTATATATACAGAATTTTTAATAAGACGATTAGATTTGTGAAATATATACGGTTGTTGTTGTTGTTGTTTTTTTCTCTTTTCGTTTTTTTTTTTTATATAAAATTATTCGATGGAAAATTTCTGAGAAATTAATTTTTGCATTTTTTATCACTGCCACAAAACACTATTTATTTATTTATCGATATACCACATATAGCATACATGAATTTTTCACTTTGTCAAAAATCTTAAAACTATCTGTTTTCTCAATGAATAAAAAGTTATTCAACTTCAAATAACATTTTCTTTTTTTTTTGCATTTATAGGTATTTACGATGTACCAAGCCTTCTACCCCAAATGATGGGCTTTAGTAGTTACTTCCTTCAATCCTCATTGGGAAAGATATTAAATCAACTGCATTCCAAGCGACTCGATGAAGTCGCCGAACAATTCGAAAATCATCGAGAAACGATGAGCCCATCGACAGCGGATTCAGAGGGTACGGAAGGTACTGAAGGGAAGGAATCACCTGCCCCAATTGAATCGCAGGGTTTGGATGTAGTACGACGTATTTTGGAGACTGTCAATACCTCTGTTACGAAGCAATTATTAGAAGCGAATGTAAAAAAATTGTCTACCTCACCGGCCACTATGAAACGAGAATTCGAAGACGATTATCAAGTATGTAACGTTTAAAATGAAATGAATATTGAAATAATGATTATTTAATAGCTACATCATATACATATATTTATATGTTTCAAATTTGAATGATTCATGAGTATATCATATCATAAATATTTTCTTTTGTTTTTTTCTTTTTTTTTTATAATATGAGATTATAATATTATATTATTTTTATGTTAATCATTATATTATTTACTTATAATAATTATTTTTATAATATTATATTTGATATGAATATATCATATCATAGGTATTTACTTTTTTTATTATAGATATATTAAAAAAAAAAAAACCATCCTAGTTATTCATATTAAGGCGGATGTCGAAATTTGCTTCAATCATTTCCGTGGATATAATTTATTTGTACTTTTATATTATGTGTCGACACATATTGATAAATTTATCGTAACTTTATTGTATAGGACCAGGATAGCGAAGTATCGAGCGAGATGACCCATTATCCTGATTGGTCAGTAACGGATCAGTACGACTCACAAAGCGAAGGTTTGGCTGCTAAACTTGAAGATGCTAATCAGCCCCATGGTATTGCCAGGTTAACTTCCAAGAGGAAAGCCGAGGATAGTTCCGAGCCGGATTCCGATGACGAAGAAGATGGAAATCAAACGCATACAGAAAATGGTAGGAGAGTGAGGGCGAGGTCATTGATAGACGACGAACAATTGGCTGTTCTCAAAGGTTATTACGCTATTAATCCTAGACCAAAGAAAGAAGAGATTATTATGATAGCGAATTACATTAATTTTCCAACTCGTGTCGTCCAGGTAAATATCTATTTTCATCAAATGTATATCTATCTTTATTACTTTTATATATTTATTTATTATTCAATTTTTTTTTCTTTCTTTTTTTTTATTCTCATTAAACTCATACCATCGTTCTGTTAGGTTTGGTTTCAAAATTCTCGTGCCAGAGATCGTAGAGAATCGAAGATACCAGCATTGTTACCTCTTTCAAATCCAGCTAATCAAACTACGATAGAACAACCTTTGGATTTATCAAAGAAAGATGTCCTTACGATATCGCTCGTCAAAGATGTTGATACCTCCAACAGAAACGTTTCTTCGCCTTGCGAACAGAAAGAGGATAATAATTCTACTGTTCCAAATCAAGATACGGACGATCTCGAGGATTCGCCTCTTGTTATAGACGAAGAAATTACCGATTCTATCGATACGAAACGTATGCCTTCCACGGTTGACGTCTCGCAAAAGGTATTTATCTTATGGCTTTTTTTTCTTAATTACGATTATAATAGAATTTTTTTTCATTTCTGTTTTCAAATCAATCATACAAATCGTGATGTATGTGCGTAAAACTTTCTTTTTATAGCAACGTATTGGCTAAATCAAATCTAACAAAATTTTATATACGGATGATATACATCGTTTATAAAAATTTCAATTATCATTTCAATTATTTCATTAATCCTTTGAAAATTTTCAGAATGTCTACCTAATTTTATTTGATACGTATAGCCAAATTTATTTGATCGTTGAAATTTTATAAAATCCTTTTGTTAGATTTGAAAATGTTTTATAAAATAAAATTTCAAAGATATTGAAATATTATTATTTTAAAAATGATATTGTATTTATTATAACAAACATTTTAATTAATTAAAATATATTGAACGATATTTTATACGACAAAGAACACAGAAATATTTATTTATTTTATATCATCCAATGATTTAACGTTACGATCATATTTACAAAATTGTCATCACGAATTCTGAATTAATAATGAAATTTACATTACAATGCACAAAATTAAAATTTCTTTCCTTTCAGAATCAAAATCATGGGAACGCAAAAAAGGAAAACGAGAATCCAGTTCAAATCGAACCGCCAACCACAGCAGATACTGAACAAGGACTTTATTTTTGTGATCGTTGCGACAAGACTTTTTCAAAACATAGTTCTCTCGCGAGACACA